>NW_028301554.1:2245000-2407500 GCF_042242905.1 Orbicella faveolata
ATTTAGGGTCAGGTCATAAACAGGGTATTGACAATCACAGATTTTTATCATAATTAGGGTAGGGGCTTTGGGAAGCTGGCCGCTCACTTCCACCCAATTTTTCTCGGAATACTTCCCCCCCCCCCCCCCCCACACCCCCCTCCTCCCTTAGGGGAGCACTAGGTTTGAATGCAGTCACAGATCCGGCTAGTGCCAGGGACATAGATCTTAACACGAGACTTAACTAAATTATTTTACAACTCTGGCTTTAAACCTAGCTACTGTACTACTTCCCTCCTCTTCCCTGCCTATCTGCCTATACATGTACATATACAGAAACTAATGTAACTACATGTTCAAGAAAAAGCAAAAATCTATCAGCAAGTTGTGAATAACAGATGAATGAGTTTTTTTTTACAGGAAAATACAAAAACAACTCTATGTACACATAGCTATCACCAACAAACAATATTTTGGTTGTTTTTAGTTAAGTTTCTGTCCAGCCCTTGCTGTCTTTATCTTCGGCTTGTCTTTTGTGTGCTGATATATAACACTGTAAGAGAAAGATGAAAGCGTCAGTTGAGAGCAGAATGGTAGCCTGTAAAGTGAGAAGTGGCCCACCACTTAGTCGGGCAGCTACATGTATATAATACAGAAAAGTCAAGAAATTAAATTTGTTGTCGTAATTGCACCTAAATGTAACATTTTGAGGGACAAGCTCAACCATTTTAAAAACATATCTGCACCAAAGAAGGCATACAATAAGGGGAGCGATGTTTAGAGGAAGAGAGCTTATCCAAGGGGGGGAGTATTTAAAAATCAAAACACTGTAGTGCAAGGGCGAATCCAGGATTTTTTACGGGGGGTGGAGGGTACTTTGGGATTGTAGACTTAATGCTGGGCATGCCCCAAAATATTTCAATTTGAGAACTAGAATCTAAAACTTTTTCACCACAATTACTAGCAATACCTCAAAGTAGAAATTACAATGAGATGAATGTCCAGTGAGTTTCCCTTCATTTCTGCTAATTTAATATTCCCATTTTTATTTCAACTTTTTGCCAGCACCCCCACCCCCTCTACCCTATATCCACCTCTGGTAGTGTGATTACATGAAATGGAATGTGATTATGACATTGGCATAAATACCAACTTGATCCCCATCTTACGGCTTGTTGTTGTTGTTTTTAACCAAATACATAAGCTTACAATTTTTATGACAATGGACAAAGTCATATTAAAAAGACTAACATTGTTAATACAGCTTACCATTGTTTCCTCTCAAGAAAGCATCTCCATATTTGTTTTTGAACTGAAGGAGAGAAAAGATGGGTATGTAAACACTGAATAATACAATGATAAAACGGAAGCCAAGGAAAAAAGAGTTCAGTTAAGATCAAAAGACTACAGGGTTCAAGATGTCAGTAATCAAGATGGAAAATTTAGTTAAGGTTACTTCAAACCTTAGCGGGTGTCCTCCAGAAAAAAATTCGTATGCGTGCTGTTTTCAGGGAAACCCCCAGAAACTATATACCAACAGAAAGGTTATAAACTGTAGAATTCGATAAAATTATGTTTTGTTTTGGATTTTGTTTTCTAAAGGCGGCAGAGGCCGTCAACTCCAAAATGACCGACTGACGTTCCAGCGAATTATTCGGGTATCAAATGCGATCGTTCATGCAAAATAACTGTGCATTGTTAATCACAAAGCCTCAAACTCCAAAAACGTGTCAGCATTTTCTTTTATTTCTATTGGTTATCTTTTTATAGATCTGTCAAGTTCGACTATTGAAAAATTCGCGTAACCTGTTGCATTAAAGGCCGTCACGAAGAAAGTATTTAAAATAAAGGAATTCGCCGACATGTTTTTGTTCCATATCTATCTGTGAATGTTCTGACCAAATTTCGTGGAAAACCTTCAAATCTGCATACCCTATTAATTCATTTAAAGAGAAGGGATTCTCTCGAAAAACGAGTGCGAGTTTTCGCCTTCTAAAGATTTATAAACATATCACACCTTCACAGAGGAATGTGTCAACTTGAAAAGCCGCGAGCCAATGAAATAACAGAACCCCTAGCGTTCACAGTATGAAAACTTGAGCTTTGCGGACTTTAATTTTCTTGACCAAAAAAAAATCGACCAATGTAGTCCCGCGAAGGTTTGAAGTAACCTTAATTCACTGTGCTAAAATGCTCATATTTAATAAATGCAAAAAAAAAAAAAAACACAGTAAGCAAGAAAATTTCATCACGCTTGGCTTCATTACAAAATGTAATTTGTGATAATCGGTTTGACATAAAATTAATATTATTATTGGCGGCACAAAACAGAGGACTGCAAGCCTCGTAACCTTGAGTACATGTATGTTCGGTTGTATTGTGAGGGCAAAACACGACAAGTGTACTCATGGTGATTGATTCATTGAAAGTATCACTGACAGTGATTTTTTTCAGAAATTCTCGTTGATGCATTGCTAATTATAATTAACAAATAAAGAAGCCTAAGCCATGTATTACACTGTGATAAAATACCATGGGCATTTGAGAACACGAAGGAAATGTAGAAAACATGAGCTACAAGTGAGTGTTTTCTACAAATAATTCTCAAGTGTTCTGAAATGCCCAGAGTGTTTTATCACAGTGTAATACATGGCTTAGGCTTCTTGATTTGCTTTATGATATAGAGGTCATGTGGCAAAAAACAATAAAACACGCTTTTTCTCCATCTTTGTTTAAATTATACTCTTGACTAATAAAACATGGGTTTTTGACCGATCAGAGTGCATGCAGGGTCCTACCTACATTTATTTATAAATTATGATAAAGAACTTTGCACTTTGAGTGTACAGTAACATACATTGTAGACTTTTCTGGAAACCTTGGACAGGTCTGTGAAACATTATGGGATAAGAATCTGGCCCAATCATTACCACTCTTTTTACATACATATGAAAACAAAAATATCTGTAACAAAACTGACGATAAATAGGCAAAAAAATAACAATTTTGGAAAAATACACAGGTCTAGCAAACTTTCAGAATCTTAAGGATTAATGGATAAAACTGAGGAAACAGAAATGTTTTATGTGCAAATGTGTAGTTGAATAAGTCAATTAAATATGCTTTCTCTGCTCTAGTGCACAATTATCTTCTAATTTTTGTGCTCTTGCTGCCTTTGACACTCAACTGAAGGAAATTTTTTCCAGTTTGTACTACATTCTTTAGGAAAATCTTGCTGAGATTCTGTATTAAAAATATTCAATACGACAAATGAAATGACCAAATTCTAGGTTTATCGTCTGTACATTCTTGTGTTTTGTAAATGACACTGAATAGCATTTTAATTTTTTCGAAAATGACATTGTTGTTGGTCTTGAATTTGTTGCTGACAAAACATCCTAGATCTACACTCACTCTTGCCTTGATGTGCCACCAAATTCTCAGAACTGGTGTGAGGTGCATAAATGGAGAAATATTGCTCTCAGTGGGAGGTGCCGTGGCCTCGTGGTTAGTGCACTCATCTCCGGATCAATCAGTCCGGGTTTGAGCCCTGGCCGGGGACATTGTGTTGTGTTCTTGGGCAAGACACTTTACTCTCACAGTGCCTCTCTCTGACCAGGTGTATAAATGGGTACCAACGAACTTAATGCTGGGGGTAACCCTGCGATGGACTAGCATCCCATCCAGGGGGGGATTGCACTACTCCTAGTCTCTTCATCCTACAGAAACCAGGATAAGCTTTAGCCTGATGGACCACTTGCTTCACATACAGACTTTTTTTAAAACAGGTTTATGAACCAGGTGTTGTCCAAAAATTACAAAAAAAAGTAAGGAAAAAATGATAATCTCCAAAACGGACCAAATTAGCTAGTTCAATAAAGTAACTTATTATTAATAATAAATGGCTATTTCTTAATCTGCCCATAAATTGGTAAATCCCTGCAATCCATTCTAGCTTAATGGAATACAAAAGGTAAGCATTTATTTATGTTTCTCATGTTACTCTTGTGACCATTTAACTGAAGTTGTTCTCCAAACACGAAGGTAAAAAGATTTCTATATAACAAGAAACTGTATTTTTGAACAATCAACTGAAAAAGTAATTTGGTAAAATCAGTGTTTGAGCAGTGACCAATTCTTAGCTGTCCATACTGCAAAATTTGGACCACTAAGGGAACTTTTTATCACAGTCAGTTCAGCAATGTAATAAATGACTGTATAACATGCTGTTTAAACCAATGAGAGTACTTGACATGTGTTATTTGCACTGCTATGGAATTAACAGATGAAAAAGGCATGGTCGTTATTTGTTTTGTTATAAAGCACAGAAGCAAGTAACAAAAGCACAAAAGAAGTGTAAGGTGAAACACGAACGAAAGACGAGTGTCATTTGTAATGATTCGCAGGCCACATGCTTTATACACAGGGAGTCCTGTTTGACCATATTACAGTTAAATTTACCATACAATTGTAGCACATATTGATTCCTTGTTGACTGAAATCAATGTACATGATCACACTGTATACAGGCAATCATGTTACAAGTCTGTTGAAATCCTATCCACAAGACAAAAGCTGCATACAGTAATGGCTATCACTCGTGGCGATTAACAGTACAGAAAGAGACAATGGATGAAACTGATTTCAGTCAAATTTTGGATAGCCCAACATTCACTAAAATTTAAATTAAAATGCCTCATTTCCAGCAAGTGTTGTGGAAATAATGTTATCTCCACAGTCTTAAAAACAAATTTACCAGAAAGCTTTTGATATCCGGTTTTCAGGCAACAAATTTTTAGTGTAGTTGTTGGCTTTATTCATACAAAGTGGGCCAGAGGATGCTGGTGGCAGAAATACATCATCAGTGGTAAGGTCATACTTTATACATAGGATTGGAAGTGATTTTTGTAAGTAATTTATGCAAAAATCATTCCTGAAAACACGCAATCATGTCTGTCTTTTGTGATAAAAGAGACTCTGCTCACAGAATGGACAACTGGACAGTCATGATTGGTTTATGTTCTTAGCAAGTGGTACAGATCACAGGACATGAGTATTCTACGGTCCACATCCAACAAGTCACATGATGGTCACTTTTATCCGAGCATGTCCCTTTTTTTACTCTCACCATTTCATGCCTCATATAGAAAGCTTCACTTACTGGAATCATTGCTCTTTGGGCGATGACCATTTTCAACAGACGAGTAACACAGTGTGCATGTATACAAATCAACAAATCGATCTGTGCTACAATTCTACGGTGAATAACTGGAAATATGGTCAAATAAGACTCCTCTCCTCCTTGTGATTTGTACGTGTATAGTACATACATGTACTCCAAAAAAGCATGCTGTTAAGCCTGTCAATCAGAGTGCTTGTTATATTTGCACTTTGTTTTAAACAAAATGATTCAGTAAAAGTCAACTAACCTGGCCATTGGCATATTCTTCTGTTTGTTCTAAAGCAATATTCATGTAACCATCTAGGCAGGCAAGAACTCCTGAGAAAGGAAGGTCAACAGTGAGGACTTCCAATTATGTACCAATCATTTGAACCCCCCTCCCTCCCCTCCCCCCCCCCCCCCACCTCCACCATTGGGGGATACCCAGGGCAAACTGGGGGTTTTCACCTTGTTTTCACTTGATTTAGGTTCCCTGGTAGTCAGGAAATGCACCTTTTTTCACCAGTTTGCTATACAATGCAGGGGCTGAGTGGGGGTTTGGTGGGGATTTCACTTGTGGTTCGCGACCTCTTAGAAGAGTGGGTTCAAGTATCATGTTTGCAGAAAACATGGAGGCTGGACAAATGATGACGACTGTCTGATTTTAATCGCTTCAATTATCATGCTTTTCGAAACCATTGAGAGGGTGGGGGAGTTCACTCTGAATTTTTTTCCTGCAAGACAGGGCTTTTCACTGCATTTCACTGACAGTAAAAGTGAATGCCTCAGGTATCCTCCAAAAAAAGCGGGTGGGGTGCGGGGGGCGGGGGGGGGGGGGTGGCGTCAAATGACTGGTGCATTTTTCAGTCTTCAAATATGATAAAGACTGGAAATTTCTGCATTACTTAACGCATACCTCACTTCTAAATTTGTAACCCGAAATGAATCAAATTATGCTCTGAGGGACTCGGTTAACAAACTTGCTCCCTTTCCAAGAACTAACTACAGGAAAATAGTTTTAGTTACAATGGCGCAACCCATTGGAACAGCTTACCGTGTAAACATCAAAGAGTTTGACTCATTAAATCAATTCTAAAAACGCTTTCTCTATTATCATTTTTAAACACGCGGCATTCATGGAAATCAGGTTTATGAGTACAATATTGTTGTAAGTTAACAGAATATTAGGATTAGAATTTTAGGTTTAGGATCTTAGACATTTTATGGGAATTTATTGTACCTGATGAATTTTTACCGTGTATAAATAATGATTAAAGATTAAAGATTATTTTCATATCAACAAAACTTAGAAAGATATTGCAGACAACTTAAGGGGAATGTTGCACGGCCTTTCTTTTTCAGACTTCTAACAACGCTTTCCTATTGTTTAAGCTTACGTTTGCAGCTGATAGCAAGTAGAATGCATGAACAGTCAAACGAAAACAGCAACTTATGAATGGATCAATTCTCAGCTGGTTTGCATGCACAGGCCAAAAAAAGCTGTTTACCTCAATAATCAACGCCGTTGTTAAGCTTCACCACCACAGGGCGGCCTATAATTTGCTTCAGAAAGTCACTTGCAGTTTGTTTTTGGCTCATCTTTGAGTTTGTTTCGGATGAACCAAGATTTCTTCAAGATGGCGTCTGCGAACTCGACCCAGTACTTTCGTCCGAGAATTACCAGAACATGTCAAGGACTTGCATATTGTAGGACGTAGGAACTTAGCGGACGTTGACATCGAAGTAAGCGATCGCGTAGAAATATAGTGGGAAACTAACCCTGAACTAAGAACTTAAGGGCAGATCTAAGGGGAGGGTGCAGGGGTGCGCACCCCCGCTCCTCTGAGATGACCTGCTGCTTTCTAATACAACTGGTATTCTGCCAAAAAAAAAAAATTACAATCTGTTTACTTGACCAGTCAGTTCCCCCATTCCTTAGTGGTGCAGCCCCTCCTAAGAAAAATCTAGGATCCGTCCCTGGAACTTTTTCATCATCATTGCGAACTTGGAAACATAAGTTGATGGTTTTAGTTCTAACATTTAGTTTGTTTACTGCAGTTTGTTTACTTACGCAGACGCAAAAATAGCTTGGGAAAAAAAAAACAACCTTCAAAAAGCATAAAAATTGCGAATGAAAAATGTGAACTTTGCACAAAAGAGAAAGATGTCTTGGCATTACAGGGTGTAAACTGTACGTGGAATGAATTTTCTGTGTCAAAATAAAATTCGTTTCCTAAGAAAAAAATAATGAAAAAGCTCCAGAATACTGTAAAGGTTCGTTTTCCAAGACGAGACCGGAAAATCTCCAGAACCAGTTATAACAGATGTTACTTGCGTGACAAAATATGGTGACATATAGCGTTGGGAAATTCCCCAGCGACACTTTCGAGGTTTCACTTTCCAAAGAGAATTTCGTCACAGTATGAAGTACAATTTTATTTGTTCGGTGAATATGCATCTTGAAAACAAGTTAAACTTTAATTCTATCGTGTAATATTTATTAAGTACCTTCACATTTAGATATCTGTAGTCTAAAGGTTTGTTTCCTTAGTCGAGGCTGGAAAACCGGCGAAGCAGTTGTGGCAGATGCTGTTTGCGTCCCTTGCCGAGTGTTTCGTGGATTCACTTTACAAAGTGAAATTCGCGATGGTGTAAAGTACAATTCCTTTTGTCTAGTATACTTATCTTGAAAGTTTAAAAACACATTGTCTGATATCTTTGTTATCCACAACAATAAGCAGGGGCACCCAACTACAGTCGTTTCGGTAAATTATCTGTTCGGAAGGCCTTTATTCCTCTCTGATTTTCTTAAGAGAATTGTCACCTCGAACTTTCGTGATATGAGATATTTAATGTCTGTTGTTTTCGGATTGTTAAAAATGTCGTTTTGGGTACCGAAAAAAGGTCAGCTATCATTTTCGGAAAGGCGATAAGACCTAAGGTTTTCGGAGAATGAACAAAAAAGCCCTAATAGATTCGAGAATACTCAAGTTCCCATAGAATAACCGAACAGATAATTTTTTTTTTAGCGCAACCTAAAATTAACCTACAGAGCTTTAAAAGTACTCCAGCTAGCCTAAAACAGCATTTAAAAGCGTTCGAGAGAAAACGGTCGTAGGGTGCCCCTGAATAAGGAAATTGGTTAAAATGTAATTGATCAAATTCTACCGAAACCTTTACAACTGTAAAGTACCGAAGCTTTAATGAAAACAACAAATACAACACTACATCGAGCACATGGCAAACCTAATCCAAGAGCGCCTAGATCTGACGTAACAGAACGTAAACGAGGCTACTGACGTACCCAGACTCTTATAAGGAGGGAGTAAAAAATACACCACAACAACTCTACACTGATGATGTAAAAAGAAGTTCATAGGTAAGAGGTCTGTCTTCATATGTTCCATATAACTTGTTTTGTTCATTGTTATAAGACTCATTGTGATAAGTCTCTTTTCAACACCGGTCTTGGCCTAAATGCAAGCGAGTTGCCTCCGAGAAATTAATATCTTAATTTGGTAAATTTTTAAAAGGGGTCTTGAAACACTAGGCAAAGCCAAGAAAACCTCTTAGACAACATTTAGACTTGCTCAAAGTCGGTCTTGGATGAAGATGAAGCATTATAACAAAGTTTTCACATGTTAGTCTGGTTAATTTTGAAAACACACAGGGTCACCCAGGAAAGAAAAGAAAGGAACTAATTTGTTTCAGTAATAAAGGTTGCTCTAATGTTAGAGATGCTGAGGAACTGGAGAGAACCAGCAATGTCAGCACTTCTTATTTATCACGGATTATCAAGGCCGGGAATTCATGTCACATTGACAAAAATCAACATCCACAAAAAAAGAAACAAGAACAATGCATTTCTTTTTCATAAAGGAAAGCATTTTCAGAGAACATGGCAAGTGTAGAAGGTACAATCGTAAGCAAGTGTTTTCAACATTTTGTAAGTGTTCTCAAAGAGGTAGACCAGAGTAAAATGAAAGTAACTTAAATGGTTTTCGCATACCGTGAAATTCTGAGAATAAACCCCGGGTATTAATATCTGATTTTGTTCAAAGGGCTTTAATGGTGGGATTCTTTTTTGGGGGAGGGCTTAACAGCAAAGGGAGGGGGCAGGCTTACACTTACAAAGAATTTTGCGTTTAGAAATTAATGTTTCGGTTTATGCTTAAAATGGGCGGTATGCATGGCGTCTGAAAATTGAAGTTGCGTGCAAGATTTTGTGGAAAGATTTTCTAAAAATAATGATATGAAGCCAAGTTCTACCTTAAACAAATGAACATCTCGTTTTGAAGTCGACCTTGAGAGTATTAAAGAACGTAAGATACAACAATGCTCTCCAACAGAAGGTTTGTAATCGGTAAAAGTTCTTTCTTAGAAAAAGTTAAATCTAAATATAATCAGACCATGAGTTGGGTTTATTAATGCCACGGTTTTTTCTTCCGCGATTTGGGGGCTTTTAGGGCCACCATTTGTAAACGACTTCGCTAGTGAAGGCACCATGCCAGATATAAAAAGCCTCCAAATATTTAAATAGCTTTTAAACCTTGGTAATTGTTGTAATTTCTTGTTTTTTGAGTGTTATATTAATCCGCGAAAACTTATCCAGTGAATGTCATGGTTTTGATTCTATTATTACACTAGCTTGCTGTGACACAAAGGCTGACGATATTGCAAAGATAATGACAGTCGATAATATTCGCTTTCCATTGTTACTCGTGTTTTTTTTATATTTTTGATATTATTTTTCCATCTGAGGCTTTGTGCTTTTATCAGATTTTGAACGTGATTCACAGAAAAAAGCGCACCTGAAAACGTGATCACGAAAATTTTAACGGCCACCTTTGGACGATGTCGCTAATTCTAAACCACGTGAAAATAAAAGCTATCATTGTCTATAAGAAAGTGCACACTTTTTGTTTTGTGCTATGTATAGTTGTCGCAAGAAATATGAAAGAGCGCGATGCGGTATAATACAGGTGTAGGTAGAAAAACCAAAGAACAGTATTTTCAATTTCATTATCGGCCGTTCTACCGTTTTTTCATGCAGTCGTTTTCTCCCGCACTGGTACTCTCCCCCACCCATCCAACATTGCCCCACTCCCCTCCCCCTATCCCTCCACCAAAACCATACGCAGGCTAAACAAAGGCACAATAATAATGCTTCGAAACCAAAACATTTTACTGAAACACGCCAGCCTTAGCTGATCTTGGTATTTTTTTTTCTTAATCCGAAGATGAAATGTATTTATGAAAATTCCAACTTTTGTGTAAGCCTGTCTCATTGTTGTAATTCGAACGTACAAAAATCCAAATAAATTGTTTTACTCTCAGGAGAACCTTTGTAACACTCTGCAATAATCATTGTTCTCGGTTTCCTTCTAGGATATCACAATCTGCTTCCTTGGAATGTCACGTGATAGGAGTCATTGATTTTCCCACGAAAGTGAACAATCAAACAACATTTCGATATACATATTTTTATATATACTCCTTTGTTAATTTTAGAAGAAACAAACTAATAACGTCGTTAAATATTTTTAAATGCGCCAAAATAAAGTTTTCAACATTCCCTCTTGAAATGAAAGGTTGAACATACATACATCCGTTGTTTAACAATACAGGTAAAAATAGGCAACGTGGACCTGTCACTAAATATCAAAAAGTATGACAAAAGTAAAGAAATAACGAAATAAAAGACCCACATACAATGATAAGATGATAAGATTTAGATCACAATATTACTTTACTCTGGGCAAGGAAAATGTCATTCATTGATAAAATCAATAACAAACGTGGTTTACGTACATGTATAAATCATTTTTCATTTATTAGCTTGGAAACGTAGTTTTTAAGTCTTATTTACACGTGTTCTTTCAATCACCGTGATTTTGTAAAACATTGCCAAGAACAAAAACGTTTATTAATGGCGAACTAGGAAGAAATATAAAATTTTTTCAATAATTAGGGCAACATGTAACCCCGCTGGGAGGCCTTTAGTTTTCAACCTTCTTGGTGTTCTCTCGGTGTTGTTACTAAGATCATTGTATCATCTAGTATTTTTCCTCTTTCTAATTTAGTAATTTACTGGCAGTAACGAAATTTAAAATCCTCTGAAACCGCCTTCTCACTCCTTGCCACCGTAGATTTCTAAAAATACCCTCGCCATCATTTTGCATAGCTGTTTTTTTCTTAATAACACTATTCCAAATGCTTTCATCTTATTTTTGACGTATATTCGCCCAAAATATTGCTCGTGACAATTGCAAGTTACGCTATTGACTTCAGCCCCATCGTATGGGCCATATTATTTTAATTTTATCCTTGCTCTTTTCTAAAGAGAGATGAAAACTTGTTCAGCTTGATTTGAAACTGACCGAGACTGGGCTAAACATATTTGCCTACTCTGTACAGCAGTCCGGCGCTAAAAATTCACAACCAACGCCTTCAATTTATTTAGAGGCATGGAAAATTGTGTTTTCTAATCTCGACAAAATAAGCTATATAAAATATGCTATAAAGGTGGGTTTTTTAAAGCTTCATTGTCCTTGGGGAAAGTGAAAGCACATTGTTGTTCATTCTTCTTGTAGAACACGAAATGAAATCTACCTAGAAAATGTCATTTTCGAATTTCTCAGATGAACGGCTGACGTTGAGATTCACGGATTTCCGGTCTTTTCAGTTTCTAAAGCGAACAGAATAAAATGAACTTGACTGAGTGTAATTTACTCCATGCAAGGAATACGAGATTTTGAATCAGCTTCAGTATTTCGTTTCTACGTTGACGTGGTAAGTACAACTGACATTGTATTTTCTTCATCTGTATTTAGAAGGTCTGGATGAAAGTGCTGGAATTTCAGTTATTAATCATTTTTTCGGTGAATTTTTTTTCCAGCTCATTTCTCAACGATCAGTGAATTTGACAGGTCACAAATCTGAGCTATCGATTTAAAATCGCGTCATTTCTTAGCTGACAGTTCAAATTTTAATCAATTCTTTGCTATAATTTAAACCTCTTCCAGACCTTCTATTTAACATTTAACTCAAATAGAACTAATATAAATCTAGTTATATTTTAGTTGCAAAGTTCAAGAAGAATTTCAATATATTGTTTCCATTTTATGGTTAAATTTAATTCAGTGATAAACAAGTGCTTCCAGATTTTACTGCCTGGTCCTTTTTTTTTGCGCCTCAAAAACTTGAAGCAGTTTAATAGCTCTACATCCAGATTACAAATCACACAGGTTTTCCTCGCAATCAAACTAAATGGATTTTGCTTTATTCAGAATTTTATTAGCCGTTCATTTCATAATAATGCAATAATTGTTTTAGCCAGTGAGTTTCCAATTATAGTTGTCGCTGGCCTCAGAATTGTTTTGTTGCTCATTATTTTTGCAATTGTCGCTTAGAACAGATCGAGTTATTTTTCGCGCTGAGTTCAAAACAGTTTTGTCGCCGGAGAAACAATTTAACCTTGTTGCTTTTCGTTGGGAGTTGTTTAATTTTCGCTCAATATTCAGAGTTATTTCTGTCGCTCGCTTCAGACTTATATTTGCAGCTAGATTCAGATTATTAATCGAAAGAGTTTTCGTCCGCTTTAAGAAACTCTTTCATGTCACTTCTATGTGGCTCGGCTCGGTATTATTTTAACTTCTGGCAAATCAGAAAGGCAAGCAGCGGGTAATATGTCTGTTATCATGGCTAATATTTGCGTAAACATGTCTGCCCTAAGGACGATCTTTTTATTTAATCAGCTATTTGAACTATTTCAACTCGTGATTTTGTAGGTGACTCCGCTTCAAATCGACGTACTACCATGAATCATGAATCATCGCTTATATTAGTCCAAATGTAACGCGATTGTGCTAAGTATTTGTAAACTCGTAAATCAGCTTTCAGTGATGTTAAGGTCATTCCTCATATTTGCATTGCGCATCCTTACTGCGCATAATTTATGGCGTCATTAGCGCGCGCTCGTGCACGCGCATATTGAAAACATGACGGATTTGCCTTGATATTGAGCTCTCTCAGTTGAAAAATGGCTATAGTTCACTAACAAGCAGGGGGAACCCAATTTTTTATATTATTCGTATTTATGACAATATATCCTCGAAATAGATACGTTTTGTTTTATTCTGATAAGAGAATTTTCTTTTTTTTACAAGACTTACAGAAGAGGGCGTCATGAACGACATTGAAGAAATTATACAAGCAATCTATGTTGGCGTCGTTGTTGCCACATTCCTTTACATGACCGGTCGTGCTAAAAAAGCAATCGAGTTATGCAGAGAAATCTTGTTTTTACTAAATAATAAAGCACTGGAGAAAGAAGAGCAGTTTGGTAAATTTCTTTGCGAGGCAATCTATAAAGTAATGTTCAAGGCGTACCTTCTTATCCGTGATTACACAAATGTAATAACATACGGCAGGAAGCTTCTCAGCATTGAACGTGAGAGAGGTGAAACAGTCAATGCAGGGAAACTTTGTATAAAGCTGGCAGCAATATATAAGGCTCAAAATAAGTATGTTGAGGCAAAAGGACTTTATGAGAGAGCGATCAGTATCATGAACAAAACAGGAAACAGCAAAGAGGAAGCACACGCTTGTGCAGGGCTAGGAATTATGCTTTACTCTCTTAGTGAATTTGGCAAAGCAAAAGAATATATCGAGAAAGCACTTGCGATCGCAATTGAAATTGGTGACAGAAAGAACGAAGGATCATGTTATGGAAACCTAGGAACAGTGTTTATGTCTCTTGCTGACTATGCCAACGCAAAAGAATATCTCGAGAAAGCACTTGCGATCGCAATTGAAATTGGTGACAGAAAGAACGAAGGATCACGTTATGGAAACCTAGGAACAGTGTTTATGTCTCTTGCTGAATATGCCAACGCAAAAGAATATCTCGAGAAAGCACTTGCAATCGCAATTGAAATTGGTGACAGAGAAGGAGAAGGATCATGTTATGGAAACCTAGGAACTGTGTTTATGTCTCTTGCTGACTATGCCAACGCAAAAGAATATCTTGAGAAAGCATTTGGGATCGCAATTGAAATTGGTGACAGAAAGGTAGAAGGATCATGTTATGGAAACCTAGGAATAGTGTTTACGTGTCTTGCTGACTATGCCAACGCAAAAGAATATCTCGAGAAAGCACTTGCAATCGCAATTGAAATTGGTGACAGAGAAGGAGAAGGATCATGTTATGGAAACCTAGGAACTGTGTTTATGTCTCTTGCTGACTATGCCAACGCAAAAGAATATCTCGAGAAAGCACTTGCGATCGCAATTGAAATTGGTGACAGAAAGAACAAAGTATCACGTTATGGAAACCTAGGAACAGTGTTTATGTCTCTTGCTGACTATGCCAACGCAAAAGAATATCTCGAGAAAGCACTTGCAATCGCAATTGAAATTGGTGACAGAGAAGGAGAAGGATCATGTTATGGAAACCTAGGAACTGTGTTTATGTCTCTTGCTGACTATGCCAACGCAAAAGAATATCTCGAGAAAGCACTTGCAATAGCAATTGAAATTGGTGACAGAGAAGGAGAAGGATCATGTTATGGAAACCTAGGAACTGTGTTTATGTCTCTTGCTGACTATGCCAACGCAAAAGAATATCTCGAGAAAGCACTTGCGATCGCAATTGAAATTGGTGACAGAAAGAACGAAGTATCACGTTATGGAAACCTAGGAACAGTGTTTATGTCTCTTGCTGACTATGCCAACGCAAAAGAATATCTCGAGAAAGCACTTGCAATCGCAATTGAAATTGGTGACAGAGAAGGAGAAGGATCATGTTATGGAAACTTAGGAACTGTGTTTATGTCTCTTGCTGACTATGCCAACGCAAAAGAATATCTTGAGAAAGCATTTGGGATCGCAATTGAAATTGGTGACAGAAAGGTAGAAGGATCATGTTATGGAAACCTAGGAATAGTGTTTACGTGTCTTGCTGACTATACCAACGCAAAAGAATATCTCGAGAAAGCACTTGCGATCACAATTGAAATTGGTGACAGAAAGGTAGAAGGATCATGTTATGGAAACCTAGGAGTAGTGTTTACGTGTCTTGCTGACTTTGCCAACGCAAAAGAATATTTCGAGAAAGCACTTGCGATCGCAATTGAAATTGGTGACAGGAAGGTAGAAGGATCATCTTATGGAGGCCTAGGAAGAGTGTTTTCATCTCTTGCTGACTTTGCCAACGCAAAAGAATATCTCGAGAAAGCACTTGCGATCGCAATTGAAATTGGTGACAGAGAAGAAGAAGTATCATGTTATGCAAACCTAGGAACTGTGTTTTCATCTCTTGGTGACTATGTCAAAGCAAAAAAATATTATCAGAAATCACTCGCGATCGCAACTGAAATTGGTGACAGAAGCAGAGAAGCAACATCTCGGCTAAGATTAGGACGCGCGTTACTATGTCTCGGTATAAAATATGCTGACGCTAACAAATATTTCGAGGAAGCACTTCTGTTTGCAACTGAAACTGGTGAGAGAGGATGCGAAGCAATATGTTACAGTTCGCTAGGAATTCTGTTTGCACGTCTGCGTAACCATGTCAAGGCCAAAGAATATTATGAGAAATCACTTTCTATCTTCGTTGAAATTGGTGACAGAAGAGGAGAAGCAAATATGTACTATACCTTAGGAAATCTGTTTATACTTCGCGATGAATATGTCATGGCTGAAGAATACCTCGAGAAGGCACTTTCAATAGTTAAGGAGGGAGTTCAAGGCTTTGAAGCAGAGTTTTTCTGCTATGAAAACATGGCAAATGCAAAAATACCACAGGACAAGAAACAGGAAGCGTTTCCTTATTTGTTTCAAAGTATTAAAAAATGCGAAGAATGCCGAGGCTTTCTCAAAGACAATGATGATTTCAAGGTACTTTATTCAGATCAGTACAAGTCTCCCTACAAAACACTCAGTACATTGCTTTGTGCCGTTGGGAATCCTAATAAAGCTCTTTATGTTGAAGAGCTCGGAAGGGCTAGGGCCCTATCAGACTTGATGGCAGCTCAGTACTCTGTTGAACGGCAAATCTCAGCTGACCCGCAATCATGGACTGGCATTGAAAATGTCGTCAACCTAGAAAGCGACTCTAACTGTCTGTACATTTCATATGATGATCAAAATGTATTATTGTGGATTCTGAAAGCAAATGGAGTCGTTGACTTCCGAGAAAGCAAAGTAGAGAAAAAGACACTGCGCACTAAACAAGCTAAAAATTTGGATACCTTTTTTAATAACGTGGCTGAAAGCTTCCGTAGCTTTGGTATTTTACCCCCGGAGCTTTGCGAAGATCGATCTTTTAATGGCATTGAAGAAACACCAGATTCCTCTGAGGAAGACAACCTCGCCGTTTTACGACAACAGGGACGTGAAGTTGATCCCAGACCAAATCTAACTTTGTTCTACAAAATGATCATGGCTCCTGTGGCCAACTTACTCAAGGGGTCCGAGATCATCATTGTTCCTGATCGCCACCTGTACCGTGTTCCATTTCCAGCTTTACTTGATGACAGTGGGAAGTACTTATCAGAGACTTTCAGGATTCGCATTGCTCCTTCGTTGACGACTCTCAAATGCATTCAAGACAGTCCTGCCGACTATCACAGTCAGACTGGAGCTCTGATAGTGGGTGATCCTGACGTTGGTGAAGTGCTTTGGAAGGGTTGCCGAAAAACCATCCCACCATTGCCCTTTGCAAGAAAGGAAGCCGAGGTGGTTGGACGACTGCTGGGTGTTCAGCCTTTGATAGGACAGCAAGCAACTAAGCAGGCGGTACTTCAAAGAATAAATTCAGTGAGCCTGATACACTTTGCTGCACATGGTAATGCGGAGAAAGGAGAGATTATTCTTGTGCCTGTTAGAACTGGTAGTCGACTTCCACGTGAAACCGACTGCTTATTGACGGTGGGTGACATTTCGCAAGTTCAGCTACGAGCCAAACTTGTTGTACTAAGCTGTTGTCACAGTGCCCGTAGACAGATTAAAGTCGAAGGAGTTGTTGGAATGGCTCGAGCGTTCTTAGGATCCGGTGCCCGCTCAGTGTTGGTGGCACTGTGGGCTCTAGAAGACAAGGCGACTGAGCAGTTGATGAGTCGTTTCTACGAGCATCTTTTTCGTGGGGTGAGTGCCAGTGAATCCCTTCACCAGGCCATGAAGTGGATGAGAGAAAACGGCTTCGCCAAGGTTTCCAAGTGGGCGCCGTTTATGCTGATTGGAGATAACGTGACAATTGACTTTGGAAATAAAAGTAAGTACAAGCTTTCACTTTGGCGTGGGAATGGACTACAATGTAACGTGCACGGGGAACTGGAGCCAAACTATATTAATGTCAAGCATAAATAAAAGCAAACTGGCTCAGAGGAAATGATGATTGATATCTTGGTTTGTTTCTATCTTTCTTTTCGTTTCAGGGAGTGATGAGTTCAGCAATGGAGGGCTCCAGGCAGACATCAAGCAAGCAATGACCTGAAAACCTTCTTGCAAACGTGACATTTGACTTTGGAAATAAAAGTAAGTACAAACATTTCACTCAAGCCGGGCAATGGACTACAAGGTAACCTGCACGGGGAACTGGGGCCAAACTGCGTTAATCTACAGCTCTGAAAGGGAATTGGTGTACTGCAAAAACGATTTATAACTTGTTTTTTCTCCATCTTTGTTTTTGTTTCAGGAAGTGATGACCTCAGCAATGGAGGGCTCCTGGCAGACACAAGCAAGCAATGTCCTGACAAACTAAGTGTAAAATATGTTAATTTTATTTTCGTGAAATTTTCTGAGAAAGGCATTTTCTATGCATTTCAACCAAAATTTGAAAAGCCTCCTTCAAAGTATTTTTTTTTACGTTCTCGACAAAGCAATCAGCGTTTTCAGTACAGTAAATCATTCAGTTAGCTTTCATTGTACTCAGAATTCGAACTCACGACCCGTTGTTATATGAGTGATTACATCAATGAAACAAGAAAAAGTAGACAAGGGCTTCTAGTATCTTACAACTGAAATAGTTTTTATATAGAGATGGATCTTTAAGTGGGAGGGGGGTGGGGAAACCGTGGGGAATAATAAGCAGAATTTTAGAGTAATCTGAATACTCGTGTAAAGCACAAGTGTTATCACAAGCTTAATATAAGCAAGTGAAAGCCTTCTGTGCTTCGAAAGTGGGTTGTTAGGTATCATCCAAGTTCACCCAAAACATTTCACTTTCTGACAATTCTAGTCTTCTTGACAGCCGATATTTTTAGGTCACGCAAAGGTTCTTCCCAATAACAGCTGCTTCAACCTGAACCACGTTCGTTTGCGCGTCTTAGCCAGTGACAGCTTCGCTCAAATATTCCTGAGTATGTGACGCCAAAATGTTCCCTGTACGCCAATCAAAAGTCGTGTCTCATCGTCAACCCAAGCGCCAGTAATGTCGCCTTTTTATATGACGCACTCCGGGCCGTTACTGGGGAGGAGCATTGCGTGACCAACTTTATACGGCTTTGAAGGAGACCAGAACAGTTCTGGTCATTTTTTAAACAAGCTGACTCTGAGTACTAGGAAAAGATTAAAAAGGTTAAAATGTTTAAGTACTAGGTGTACTAGACAATTAATTCGTTGCGATAACTTAAAATACATAGTCTCCTCCGCAGCCGTCTTTTTGGGATGTCATGCAACGCTTAACAGTGATATCCTAAAAAGCGGTTGCGAAGAAGACTCTAAATATATAGGGTTATCTGCTTTCATTGCAATCAAATAGATGGAAGTGTAATTATAGGTATTCGATTCCTTTAATAAAGGTGTTTTTGATTCGATCAAAGCTTTATTATTTCACTTTTACATGTCACGCTTGTCCTCTCTCTTTTCACGCTTTCAACACTTCGATCTTCTTCACCAGTCCCTCTCCGATGATCTGAAAATCAGACAAGATGGCTGATATGTTCGGGATGACCAAGGTCTGGCCCTGTTTGGACTGAATACACAAAAAGACTTCAAACAACAACAACAACGACGACAGCAACAACCAAAACAACAACAGCATCAAAAGTTATCACCACAACTAAACAGTTGCTTTCCTATGAAAACGTTAGTCGAGAATATCTCAATAAAACGGTTTTTCGATTGATTGTCAAAAGCATTCGAAAGCTACATCGTAATCTTAGCAACCTGAACAAACATATTGAGTTTTCAACCAATCAGGAGCAAAGGGGAAACCAATTGGGGAAACCAATTTACCTCCGCGCGTTTTCCCACCCTTATCATCAGTTCCATATTTTCTCGCGCTGGGCAATGTTTCCATGCTTTATCCCGTTTAGCAACGTTTGCAACTTTTCCCGCGCTTCGCAGCGTTTGGATGCTTTTTGTTGCTTGGCAACGTTTGCATGTTTTCCCGCGCTTGGCATTGATTTCATGTTTCCCCGCGCTTCGCTTCGGCTGCATATTTTGGTTGGAGTTTTGATTACCCTCTGGGATCATTCACTTTTGCTGCGTTTTTATAGGTGGAGGTGGGGTGTTCGGGGTGGGGGTGGGGGTGAGGGTTGGGGTTTCTTACAAAAGTGAAGGAGATTTCGTGGAATTTTGAAAAACAATCTATTTTAAACAATCTATTTTCATAGTTAACTTCTAAAAAAGTTAACTTTTATCCCATGAGAAGTATATCACCTTCACCTTTTACACCATAAAACAAATTGGAAGGCTGACCGGACGTTAAAAAAGGGTCAATTTAATACTTTCTATGGTGCCATTCTCCTGCTGTGAGATATTTTCCTTTTAGTTTTCCGTCGAGATCCCCGTTTATGCTCTTAGTCCATTTACGAAGTACATAGATATCACCGAATTGGACTCCACTCAGTCCTATTAGCATTACTTATAATTCATGAAACATTTTGACACGCGCGATTAGTCTAAACGCCTCACGTGACCTAATAATCCCCAGCCAAAACTGGGGAATATCCGAGAATATTTCCCACTTTTCAAAACTGCGCGTGTTGCGAAAAACATTTGAAGGATAATACATGTAAACACAATAGCCTTCATTTGACTTTGAAAATATGCTCGGATATTTGTCCGCGGAAATTATCTGTTCCTCAAAGCTCACAGTTTTCCTCGAGCTACGCTCTCGGAAACCTGTGCGCTTCTCCGAACAAATAATGTCGGCGGACAAATATCCGAGCATATTTTCGCGCCAAATGGAGGCTATTTTATATATATCTAGTTACCAACCTTTTCAGCCGTTTGAGGATTGATTAATGGCATCTTGCACTGCGCGTGCAACACCTGATAAAACGTAAACAAATTACAAATCAACAGGAAAGGATAAGGAGACAAAACAGTGGCAATTGCTGGTTTTCACTGGTCATGTGATCAAAACCAAAAATCGTAACCATTGAGTAAATTAAGTCAAGAATCTGGGATATGACACATCGATGATATAATGGAGACGCCATGTTGGTGCCCCTCGGAGGGGCACCAACATGGCGGCCGTAAAGTAACAGAAACATCTGTCGTTGAGTTTCGCTATTGAAACGAAGCGTTATTACTCTTGAGCTCCGGCACGTTGAAATAAATAATTCTTCTAGTGCAAGAACTGTTCAGTTTGCAAAAACTAAAGCGAGAACTCATCTTTTGACCTACGCGACAGCCTGGCTAGGAAATTCAAATGTGTCCTACAGTTACAAAACGAAGAACCCTGTCGAGCTAAGACATTTTAAAATGTCAAGTTTCTAAAGGGTCTTTTATATGATGAAACTGAAACCTGAAAATGGAAAGGTAATTTTTAATTTTGGAATATGGCCACGTCACATGAAAACCGGCAGTAAAAGAATTTGACACATCAAGTTCTAGGGTTGGTAGATATAAAATTCTAATCACTCGTTTACAGATCTATTTTCTATGAATTCCACTGACTGGAAAACTTGTTTTACTCGGGTTATGTCCGCCCCATACCGCTTCAACTTGGTAACGTTTTAGATTCCTTTATGCCACGTTACGACATTGTTCCGACTTTAGCTGAGGGGGGTGGGGAAACGTTGACATAGAACATGGGAACTTCGTGTCCAGATCCTTAGGACATCTTGGTTCGAGATAAGGAACATGTCATACTGCGTTCACATTAGGAATAAACATGTTTAGACTAATCTCGAATAAAACATTAGACTGTTCGCAGCCATTTTTTCTTGTATTTTTATTCGATCGTTGAACGCGCGGGTAAAATCGCGAGAGCTGGACGCCAGCATAAAACGGGAGACTTGACGGGGTAGGGGGTAGATGGTCTAATAACTAATGAATGTTTCATCAGGAAAAGCGTTCATATCAGGCGGGGCTTTGTATGAATCATGATTGAAATGCGTCTATTTTGAGAATGATTGAAATAGTTTCGGTGCAGCTCAGACGAAAAATGTGAACTTTGAGTTCCTGTCAGGGACGAGACTTAAGAAGAAGAAATTGCCCGAGGACCAATAATTTTTGGATTTCCTGGCAACTTCCCCCGGATATTTCCGTACCATTAGTTCCTATTACGCAAATTCCGAAATTTTTGATTGAATGGAACGCGCCCTTATGCGAACAAAGGAATAAAAATTACCAACTTGTTTTTCACGAAAGGGGTTTCAGATAAACAGGTTTTCGCTAAGCTAAACAAGTTTCGTTGATCGTGACAATGCAGTTTGATAGCTGTAGATGTCGACCTGGCTTTTGTTACCATGCCAACGTTGGTTTAGGCAGACAGAACCCAAACAAAGAAACTGGGGAAACGATGTTTAAGTGAGGACCAGTTTTATCTCTGATGCTACAGTCATTCACATTTATGACGCGAGTACTTTAAACTGTTATGACACGGTATGGTAAAGGTAAAAGGTCAATCCTACATACGAGCCAAGAGGTCTATCAGCTGGAGCTTATCCCGGTTTCTGAAGCATGAAGCGACTAGAAGTATCTCTACTACCCCTGGATGGGATGCTAGTCCATCGCAGGGTTGCCCCCAGCAATAAGTTTGCCGGTACCCATTTATACACCTGGGTGAAGAGAGGCACCGAGAGAGTGAAGTGTTTTGCCCAGGGACAGAAGGGAATGTCTCCAGCAAGGGCACGAACCCGGACCGCTCGATCCGGAGATGAGCGCACTGACCGTGAAGCCACCGTGCCTCCCACAGGACACGGTATGGAGAATCTAGAAATTAATCTATACTAAGACTGAAGGATAAAAGACTCTAAATGCTACCTGTACCTTGAACGGGGCCGGCACAAAACTCTGAGGCTTCCATAGAATTCCTATCAAGTCGCCTCCGTACACATCGTGAAAGAACAGCGCAATGTCAGAAAAAGCATCCTGGAAGAAAACAAAACAGAGAAACCAAGGAAACAGAGTATTTGTCAGATTGCAGTGGGTATAACTTCACTTCCGTTATTTACCGAATATTCCTTGCAAATAAAATTTGACATTTCGTTCATTGGATCAGAAACATATATATATAACTACTTCCAGAGGCTTTTCTCAGGGTGTTAAGATCAAAAAGGCAAATGTTTGCTCCATATTCTGCAGGGTAAATTTCGTAACTTAGGATTACTCAAATTACGCCAGAAACAGCTTAAGATTGCTCGTCGAATCTTTCCTTACCTTAAGTTCTTTAAGATACAACTGTGCAGGATCAAAGTTTACGACCGGAAGTAAAACTGAAGGACGTGAAAACGAGGCTTCTGCCGGATGTTTCCCTTTATCAAGGGCTTGGGTTCTACGAGGGAGAAGACGACTGTGCAGATGGATGATGACGTCATAGTGATCCAAAGGCGGGCGGAAGATTTGCTGAGGAAAGTAAAGACAGGAGTGGAAGAGTTGCAGTGAAGACCCGCGGGTAAGAACCAACATTTTTTGAAGTCTGGCAAAATAGTTCCTTGTATTTTGAGGTAGCTTTTTGGCATTCGAGGTTAAGTAGGTTTTTATTTGGGTTCTTAATTTCCATGAGGGAGATATAGTTATTGATTACCAGAAAAATCAATAAAATTGAGTTTGCTCCTTAAATATGCAGTACTTATTCACTACCGTATCAGGTATTTTCTTGTAACACAAATTTGCCCTCTCAAATTCACATTCCTTGGTGAAAATGTTTTACCGTAATTCACATAATCGAGCCTGCTTGATCTTGCTTGGCTTAACAGGTTCTTATATCTTTGGGTATTAAAATGGCAAATTTCTGCCAGTAGGTTCTTAAACCAATAGGTTCTTACAGGCGGGCTTTTACTGTATAAGCATGGTCTTCTTTGCTGAATATCGGCAATACGCTAAGTCTGTCTTGGGTGAGGGTCGTGCAAAGAATAAGGGGTCGGGTGGGTGGGGCAGTGTGCCATACACCATTCTTAGACAAGTCGTGTAAAATCCTTCTTTGCATAAGGCATCACGTGCTGCAAAGTGGCTAACTTGTGTTTGGGATAATGGAACCTTACTTAATTTGAATTGTATGACAGACATAACTTGTCAAAAAAATACAAAAACAACAACTTAGAGAAACCCCTACCGGTGATACTGTTGGAAAGTACCTTACTCGAAAGGAATTAGGGTTCAACTTTTGACAGTTACCAAGGTGACGCCTCAGTCATCAGGTCATCGTCTTACCTTGAAATCGGTTGGCTGTAGTGCGCATGTTTGAATTTGACGTTCCACGATCAAGTGTGACTCCCTTGCCAGCACAGAGAGTCTGTTGACAATCTATAGCGGGAAAGACATAATATGTAAATACTGATTCAAGTATAGATACTGTTCTAAATAATGGACAAGACGTTCTATCTACTGGTAGTTTGGAACGCACGTTAACCTTGGTGTTTTGCAATTCTATAAGGAACAAAAATCCAATTTTCTCAGTTCTTTTCAGTGCGAACTTCGGGCTGATCTACAGTTAATTCTTCGGTGCAGAACATCCTCACATCCTCACAATAGACTAAATGAACGATGAAAGTCAAAACTAAGCGAAATAGTCCAAACAAATCAACTGACCTGTTTAGAAGGCTTATCTTTGGTCCACATAGAGCTGAACTTGTCCTTTGGAGTAGAGATAAATATTGCTGGAAGTTGCGTTCTGTTTTTGCAAAACTTGGAGGATATTTCTTGGTAGTCAGCCACTATTGAGAAAAACAACACAAGTTCACTTACGTTAGCATTTTCCACACGTCCAAGAATCAACATATCGATTCTCCTCACTGTTGTTTATTCATTCTCTTTAAATAAACATGGGAGACTTTGATTTTTGGTCAGTTGGTCACCACAGTTTCTAAGTTGGTGGTTAACACTGTCTAATGAGTCAACATATCGATTTTCCTCACTGTTGTTCATACATTCACTTTAAATTAACATAGGAAAATTTGACATTTGGTCATCACAGTTTCTAAGTCGCTGCAGCGAAAACAACAAGCCAATTACGCTTTCGGTTACGACTTCCCTCAAGAGTCATGATCAACATGACAATTCTTCTCACTGTTGTCCATATATCCCCTTCAAATTGACACGGGAGAATTTGATTTTTGGTCACCACAATTTCTAAAATGACTGCTTTCTTCAATTCCAAACCCTTCTCGCTTGAAACTTGTTAAAAAAAAAAAATTGAAGAAGTGAACGATAAATAACGAAACCTCATTCACTCACCAGAAATGTCGTTGTTAAAATTTAGAATGACAGGAGTTGTTTCCCAGTCGGTTGAAGAAAGAAGGCGAAGAAATCGGAGAAATCCAACCAGGGGAGACCTGTAAGAAGGAGTATTGTGTAAACTGAACAAATTTTCTGCAGTAAATACGTATTTATCATTTCAAGTGCACTTATTCGTGAGGAAGAAAGCCAAGTAGGCGAGAGTCGATCGACTTCTGCAAAGCTCGTGGGCACTCCCATGTCAAAAGGACAGCGGTGATCGTCGGAAATGTTAAAAAGAATCTCTAAGAGGTAACAGGATCCTGTTTAGAGGGCGTGGCTTAAAATTCTTTTCAAATCTAAGAGGTACTAATTCGAAAACAACACATTAACTGACTAGAGTTGAAAATACGACGCGCAGCGATGTATTTTTGACGAAATTCAAGGTGTTTGGATAGCCGATGAAACACTCTCTCGAGTGTTTAATATATCTTCCCAATCAAAACAAAAACTAAGGAGTAAACGGAGAAGTAAAATCGTCAAAATCTATGCTAATCAAGAGCTGGTATCCAAATCTCCCTCGTGGTTGTGAATTTTCTTTATTTTAACTTGATGAATTATGAATGAGTTTGAGAAGAGAATTTGCAACTCTAAGAACACTCATTTCCATGTTGGAATGTTAAATTAATACTCCATTTCCGACTTGCCTTTTGCCTCTGTTTCACAACGAGTCCTTGTTTAAAACATTTCATATAAAATTGAGTTCGATTTACAAGAAAATCAACACGTTGGTGCAACAAATGATTCCGAAAAAGACTCTTCTCTAGTCCTCACAGGGACGTAAAGAAACTCAGCCGGAGGTGGTCTATTGCGTTACCCGGGAGGAGTAAAGGGGGCTGGGGAGAGGAAGAGAGAAGCCACCAGTAACTCAATACACTCATCAGTCACGTGATCAGCCATCAGTTGAGCGGCCACCCAGCGTTTGGACAAACGGATAGTTCCGGTAAATCTGCGGTAATGCTGTTGTATGCTGGAAAAAAAAAACAAATAGCAAAACGAAATGATAAGTACAAATGAGGCATTGCCAGTTTGGTTTGTCACTCGCAAACATACACGCTCCTGTGAATTTTGACCAAAATAGAAAGGATACATGTGTCTTATCAACCAAGCGAGTGGTTTATTCCACAAACTCAATGACCTAGGTAGCTTTGAATCACGGTTAGTTAGTTATTAATATTTCATTCTATTAGTTTTATTATGGATTTTTCATGTTTTAATTTTTTTGATATCCCATTGTGTTATTTTTTATTCAGATTTTTACAGTTGGTGTGACATCTTACGAGTTTTAGCGACTTAACTAAGTGTATGTGTAGACGTAGAAGAGTATTTCTGAACAATACCTACCCATGGAGTGTGCTTGTTAAGAGCGGCAAATGCGTTATTTCTCGTTCCAGTTCTTTAGCTGTCTTCTCGTAATCTGTTTTAAGCTCCTGTGTGATTTCATTCTTTTGAAGCAACACCATTTCCCGGTAATGCATAATCTTGATTCTAAATACAAGGCCATCCTGCCGGAGAAAAAAACAGGAATTGCATGCTAGGAAGGTTCTCATCAGCTCACATTTCAAATTAAGCACCACCAACCAAGGCGCGATAAAGAGGTGTCTGATTCGATCCCAATGAAGTTGGACCCACTCAAGTTTGCACCCCTCACGTCACGGAAGCGGACTCTTCAGTGAGGCGGAAAAATATTGTTAGTAA
This sequence comes from Orbicella faveolata, assembly GCF_042242905.1. Lineage (NCBI taxonomy): Eukaryota > Metazoa > Cnidaria > Anthozoa > Scleractinia > Merulinidae > Orbicella > Orbicella faveolata. The sequence continues at coordinate 2,271,510 of NW_028301554.1, forward strand.
GACCGCTATCATTTAGTAGGCTTTCCAAATTCGTTAGCCAATCAAGTGGCAGAATATCGCACGTGAAATTTCCTTTCCAGCGGACGAGACTTTTGTTGGTTTGATAATACAAGTGGTCGGAAAACAAGCAAAAACAATGTCAAAAATACCCAAAACCATTCTTTCCTGTTGTAAAGTAAAGGTCCTGATGGGTTAATAACAGCGCTATGATAACCTGTGAACAGACAATCTTTTTTTGCTGCCGTGAAAGTAAAGAACGCCTGATTGCAGGTTATATGTCAAATAACTTAGGCAACGTCTACACGACGCCGGACAACAATTTCAAAACGGCCTTTTCACTCCTAAAACGCATCAAATATTTACCGTCCACAGTACTAAGCAGGAGAAATTGGAAAACGCAACAATCACCGGTCATTTTGGATTTGTGTTTGAGGAGAACTGGGGCGGGGAAATCACATGATTATCGTGACGTCATCTATTTTTGAAAAGTTCCGTTTTCAAATTATTTTCTGTTCACAAGAAAATGCAAAGCCGGCGTTTTCAAGTTCCTCCCGTTTGAAGAGAGTTTTCAAAAAGCTCCGTTTTCAGGACGGACTAGTGTCGACTGCAGACCTAACCGTAGAAATAAAGATTGGTTTTCGAATTTCTTCGCCGCAGTGTGGACGAGGCCTTAGATGAATCCTATTTGTGGAAAGCCAGTTGGTTTTGTTGACGCGTTAATCCTTTGAACCGAAATTTTTCAGTTACTCACCTTGAGAACATCTACATGCTGAGGCGAAGCCGCAGTTACAAGCGAACACTCGCTTTTCAGCAACTTAGCAAGTCTGATGTGAAAAGCTGCTTTAATGTGTTGAATAGTAGCTAGATCATCCGGCCATTTACCACTGGTCTCGAACTGTAAAACAACTTGGAGAAAGCTAGAGCTTTAGACTTTTTCCTTTAACATAAAATAACTAAATTTACAGCATCAAACACAAAAGACATTTCAGGAATGGAGATTAACTTTTTAATACAGGCTAGTGGCATGTCAGATTTTACCAGCCAGAACACTGAGTTTTTAACTCGCCAGATTTTCCACTAGTCAGATTTAGGTTTCCATTTTTTTTCTTTCTTCTTTTGGAATGCTTCATTACAGCTTACAAGATATAAAATCATTGAAACGTTGAAAACTGTAGATATTGGAGAGGTTAAAGTTAAACAAATTCCAGAGATATACCTTTCGTAATTCCAACTGTGCTCAATTTTTACAATCTTATTTGGCTATTTATCGGAAATAACAACTCTGTCAAGTTTCAATTTCATGAAATACTAGAGGCTGTTTTTTTACTGTTTTTTATAAAACCCAACCTGCTAGCCACATCTGAAGTTATACTAATGTGTTATTGCTATCAGTCTCCATAATTACATTTTCGAGTCTGCAAGACTTCAAACAAAGAGCAACAAGCAACTCTAACTTGCTGACAGCACAATACATTACTCTTAGAGAAAGTAGTTCTTTCAATTTTCCACAATGTTTTTATTGCCATAATCTATACACGCTACTCACTAGCTTGTTCATGACTATTTTTCTGTTAGGGCCTTCTGTTAGGGCCTCCAGACTTGACACTTAGCTGTGGACAACTAAATGTTATCGACAACTAATTAAAAAAACGTAGTGTGTGAGATGAATTGTCGACAGCTAAACGATAAATTTTTAGTTGAAGACAACTAGGCAGTTTCCCATTTCGAAAAGGGAAACTGCTTTAGTTGTCGGCAAGTACGATTTGACCGTTTTTTGGGAGTCACATGACAAACATTTGAGGATGCGTCTTGTGTTTTGGGCATGCGTAGTGAACGTCATTTCCCAAGCTCTCGCTGGCGTGACTTAGGTATGGACAACCAACACTCCATAGTGTGGAATGCTCGCATGGAACACAATTAATTGTCTATAACAAATACTTGTCGACAACTAAATGTCTAGTCTTTGGAGGCCCTTATATATCATAATTGTATTGGAATTTATGAACTTTAGATCACGAGCTTACGCGAATTATAATTTAATGTGTCCGTGGTAGAACAGAGAAACGGAAGGAAGCAGGACCTCTCAATTTCATGAGGCAAAGCTCTGGAACGGAATTCCTCTAGAAATACGTTAAAAGGACACCATCGGTTCCTTTAGCTCGGCCATGAAAAAACCATTTCTTAGCATAGTGTTGTGAATAGAGATATTCATGTGCTTTGAATTAATTTTTAATTCTGAATAATTAATTTTATAGATATTTTAACTGTAGATGTAGAGATGTTTTTGCAATTAATATTCATACTTTGTACTATTCTAAGTTATTTTATAATTACTCATAGATGTTTAGCACAGAGGGTCACTAGCTTATCAGTTCATACTGTCATGTGTCACCCTCAGTAAATAAAGTTCATTAAAATAATAATAATAATAATACCAATTATTAATATTATTGTTGTTATTATTATTATTATTATTATTATTATTATTATTATTATTATTATTACCATTACCATTACTATTATTATTAAACTAAGGTGCTGTGAAGTCGCAGCCATTGTAAGAAAAATGTTCTTTTATAGAATCTCACCTTCCATGGCTGGACACCAAATTGTGTGTTTTATTTCCGAAGGAAGGAGTACATTGCACGCCAACTTTTCATCACCAATTTGTGGCTTAACTTTGCTATTTTTAAAACAAGGGCTTGGTGGAAAAACCTAGACAGAAGAACAACAAAGCCTCATAAATCTTTCTTATGTGCATACTTTTGTCTACAGTGTAAGTAAGGCCTCTCAAATGCAAAGCTTAGGGTTACTTTGTTTCACATGTAGCCTTCTAAGGCAAAAAGAAAATTGTTAGGCTTACCAACTACCCTGCTATAACGTTTTTTGAGTTTTGATATTTCCCTTGTTTTGTGCTTCTTATTGTTATCCCTAGAGTGGCTTACCATTAAGCATTCTTTCATGTACATGTATTAAAATGTAACAAAATTTTTCGTTGTCTTCAAGTTTGTTCCAAATACAAGCCTGGCAAGTTTTGAAATGTAAAATTTTTCCACTGCATGTAAAATGTGCATCCCCACTGAAAGCCGTCCAAAGAAAAAGCCTTTTGAACAAAATAAGCAAAAATCTTACTATCGTCATTTTACAGTATAAGGCAAATTGCTTGTAACATCTTTGCCAGGAACCGATAAAAATTCTGTGGAATGGAACTGATCTTTATCAGTTTTCCTTGTTGATGGTTTTCTTTATTCTCAGCACCTGACTGCTTGAGACTGTACTGACATTGTAAGGGGAAACTGGATGTTGATCACAAAACTCCTAAGTGTTTTCCCTACCTCTGCTCCCCTGAAAACAGAGCTAATTCCCTGAATCAAGTTGACATTGAGTGGCAAATCCAATGCACGGATCTGTTTACACAAAGCATTGTACACCTGAATCACTCTCTGAGCTTCTTCATCACCTGTTCCACTGTCACATGATGCACCATGTGTCTGCAGTACACAGTCCAGCTGATTCGCAACAAAAGTCAGCAATGCTGGATCAACACCACCGTGTCTACAAAAAAAAATTGAGTTTTAATAAACTTTCCCCATGCTAGTGGGTCAGTTAAAGGTGGCTTCAGGGGAGGGGGGTGAAGAAGGTGGAGGGTGGAAGGGGGAAAGATGTTTAATAATTCTCCCACAGATAGTTCTTCTCTCTGCCATGCTGTTGCAGGACCAAACCACCGCCTCAAGAATAGAACCATCTTTAAATCGGCGTAACTCCGATTTCTCACCCCAAAATGCATGGAAAGATGGAGCCTGCCAGGACAAAAAAATAACAACAAGTGAAAATACGTCATGTGCAGTTTAGGAACAAATCTTTTCCTTTGGGAGGAGGAAACCAAACATGAAGATTTTTTCCCACCCTTAAGTTCACCAAGGATATTTTTCAGCAAACACAGGATCCTAAGGTCACAAGGACTTTTTCAGTCTTTTTACTTCCATTTTGGCAATTGTCCAATCCCCTACAACCATCAAGATCCATCCCTTATGAACTAAAGGCAAAGTAAATAAAAAAGTATTATCAAGTGGCAACTGAGACTCCACAGGGGGGGGAGGACACACAGGCAAAGGGAGGGGAGGCTGGATGGAACTTAAAGGTACAGGAAGCAGATCAGATTTTTCTCAATATACATTTGTATCTCATTTGCAGCTGAAAACTTTGTTTCATTTTGTTTTTCTGATATTGAAAGCTGGATACATTGTACTGTATGTCAGGGTTCCGGCTAATTTACAATGTACATATGTTGGGTGTCAACATATGGAATTCCAATGGGTCAATTCCCACTGCTCCAACCAAATCATTATAAATTTTCTATCAATTTGTTGGGTCATGTACAATTAACAACAGCGTACATTGCACATACAATAAAACAGATAACCACTGACCCTCAGACTAGGAGCTGAATTAACAACTAGCAGCATACACTGTGCATACAATAAAACAGATAACCACTGACCTGTACATTGACTACACTACACAGAACACATGCTAATAGAACAGATAACCACTGACCCTCAGTACTGTCAGCTCAGGGTCCTATATGCATTGATTACAATACACAGAGTACATGCCAATAGAACAGATAACCACTGACCTCACTACTGTCAGCTGGGGGTCCTGTGTCAAGCACGGCATCTGCATGGTCAGAATTCAATAACAAGCCCAGTGTCACACTGCTTTGACTTCTGGAGAGTGGAGCTTTGTTCACAGGCCACTACATTAAAAGACCACAAGTTTGAAACAACACACCGTGTGTTAACTACATAAAGAATCTAAATCCACAGTGGTTCATTACATACTAAAAACTAATTCCCTATAGCGGCAAAAGGGTATTACACTTAGAAAATAAGATTTAGCTGGGCGTATACATGTAGATAACCTTTGCATGCTTTAACTAACCATCAATTTATAATACTAACCAAATGGTAAAATTCTGATGAATTCATAATTTTTGTTGTTAATATCAAGAGTTTCAGCACTAACTGTTGTAAATCTACGGCAAATTTATTATAAAAATTCTGGCAATTGAAGATTACAGTGAATGATGGAATGAATAAATTTCAAAACAAATACATGTATGTTGTAGTTTCCATGTTGCTTTGTATCAAGATAATTTAAGCACTAATTGTTGAATGCAAGGAAAATTTACTGCAAAGATTGCTGAAAATTATAATGCATGAATAGATCCCAGTTGACACAAAGACTTCTCAAAAAGTACCAATGACATCCAAACGATTTCCAAAATGTGACATATGAACTTCTAAAGAATCTTTATTTAATAGCATGCAAACAACCGCCTCAGTTAAACTCCATCGTGAACAACAACTTCTCTCTACTCAGCCACAGACATTTCTTATAGTACTAGTTGGAAGAAGTGGCTAAAATATCAAGACAAATGCAGTTCCCCTGATGATCTCCTAAATTTAATTCACCTGAAGTAGAGTTTGTGGTTTGAAGTAAAGCATCTCTACTCTCTTTCCCAGGCCTCTAGTGACAAGATGAAGCAGCCAATCAGTGACAACTGGGGTCCAGTCTCCTGGATGATCAATAAGGTGACGGAGAAGATCATTTCTCCTGCAGACCAGAGAAAGTGTTTGAAGTGTTTGCAAGAAAAGTGTTTGAGCATGGGTGAATCGTTAACACAAACTTGGACCTCAAGTTCTGTCCATGGAACCCTCAGATTGCGTACTTCAAAAAAATATCCATACGTCCCCCCACAGTTAAGGGATTTTTTTCCAAGACCTCCCACCCCTTAATTTCAATTAAGCTTCCTACATTTCTTTAAACTTTTTGGTTTCACAGAAACCTCCTAACCCCCACCACACCCCCAGGAAATTCAATCCCATCTGTGGGAGGAATATGTATGTTTTCTGGAACAGCACATTTTGACAAAAATCCTTCCCAGCAATATGACGAACCATGATCAAAATAATTTCACTGAAATTGTACATATGTGTACAGAAAATTGAAAACAATTTATTTTTATTTTAAATTTCCTGTATTGCCTACACGTACATTTAGCAATAAAATCTATCATGTTTTGATGGCGGTTGACTTGTTGGTAATTTCTCTGTCCCATCAGTGAATCTCAGGGTTCTTTAAACTCAGTCTTGAACATTTAAAGTTGTATGTGAAATTAAAATTCAATGTCAGCTAAATCAACAATCAACAACATTGACATGCTTGTACTCACTGTAAAAATTGATCAAATGTTTGTATAAATGGCACTGGCTTCATGAAGAGCACTTCAAAGCTGTCCATAAAACTACTGTCCAAAAATTCCAGCGACAACCTGACCTCATGCTGCAGCTGAGAATTAATCAGAGAAATAATCATGAAAAGTACAATCCTTGATGATGGCAGAATGACATCTTTTCTGTGTCATTATGTCGCAAGTCTTGACAAATGTGACAACTGAAGATTCTTATATCCTAAGGACAGTAGACATGGCTTCTGATTGGCTAATTGCAAATTTGGGCACGGTAATGGTTAATACAACACAGTTCACTTACTTTCCTGTATTGAGCCACCCTCATTCCAGCACACAAGTTAAGGTAGCCAGATGGATCAACAAACACGACATCAAACCCTAAATGAAAATCTGGGGGAAGGCTGTAAGAATGACAAAATAAAGAAACAGTTTTTTAAACTTGTAGTGGTATCGAAGACTGCATGTGTCATTGACTGTGAGAGCTTTGCTGGTTGGGACTTCAGTCCCTGGGGGTCTGGCCTACAGGAGTTTGACGGATTGACTTAGGGGTGTTCGCAACCGGGAACAAGAGTATTATGTGACAAAGCAACATGAGTGGAAAATTACTAAGATTAGGGCAAACTGAGTGATTAGCTGTGAAGTTGAATGAAATCAGTGATTATTTATTATGGATATCAGAGCCCAAACTGTAAGGGAATTCACAAGACTAAAGGGGCAAAGGTCCTAGTCTTCCCAGCTCAAGCCTGGAGGGTGAGTAATGGGCTAGTCTTCCATCCCAGTAAAACCTAATTGATTTTGGAAACCTCATGAGTACTGCTACATGTATACAGTGCCATTTTGTGGCATGAAGGAGAAAGCCAATGATGAAATGACAGTCAGTCCAACAAAACGTTTATCTGACATTTTTAAAAACCTCTTTAAACCCTCTAACTGCTTTACTGTGCACTATCCTGAGAAAATGGAGGAAGTACAGTTTAACCTAAGAAATAGCCAACTGGGAGTGGGTCATGTTTCCAGCTCCCAGTTGGCTTGATAGCTCAGTCAATTGGTAGAGCACTGCACCAGTATTGTAGAGGTCATGAGTTTGAATCCTGCTCAAGACTGTTTTTTTTTTTTCCAGGCTTTAATTTCACAACTGCTTAAGTTGCATATATAACTGCGATGATCAATCATGTCTTCATATGTAGTGGAACCCTGTTAATCTGACAGTCAGTGGGCCACAAAAATCTTGTGTACAGCTGCAAGTATTTTAATATATATAATTCAAATCTGCAGAATCAGCTTACCACATTCCCTTCTTCAATGTCTTCTCTGGTCATCATTATTCCTTCCTTAGTCCAGTCAGTGGATCCTAACATGATTTTAACGAGCATTTCAGAAATAAGAAATAATTATGAACTATTAGTTTGAGTGTCGTCATCTCTGTCAGATAGATCACAACATCTAGCTAAATATCTGGCAATTTTTTCAGGGGATCCCAAATGTACTAAGCACCATTGAGGAAACACTCCTTTCTTTGTCTTAGTAGGCTTAAAGGGCCTCCACAGACTAGACACTTAGTTGTTGACAACTATTTGTTTAAGACAACTAAATTTTATCAACAACTAATTGTGTCCATAGCGAGCATTCCACACATTGGAGTGTTAGGTGTCGATGTCCAAGTCAGGTCAGCAAGACCTTGAGAACATTCACTATGCATGCTCAAAACACAATAAGCATGTCAAAGGTGTGTCATGTTTTGATAGTTGTGGACAACTAAACCAATGATTCAGGACTACACACAGGAAAACTCGTCAAAACGTAGTTGTCAACAACTAATTAAAACCAGTTTTCCTTTTCGAAAATGGAAACTGCTTAGTTGTTGACAACTAAAAATTAAGCGTTTAGTTGTCGAAAGCTCATGTATGTTACATTTTTTAGTTGTGCCATAATATTTAGGTGTCGATAACAAAATAGTTGTCAACAACTAAGTGTCTGGTCTGTGGAAGTCCTAATAATCATATATTGGAGGTGTTCTCAACAAAAGGATAATAAAAGTCATTTTAATGAAACATACTAAATGTAGAAATGCTCTTGATTCCCCTTGATAAAATCATGCACAATGTACATCTTATCATAAATCAGATTTACATTGTTCATCATTTGATAATCCAATTGCATTCTTCTTAAAACAGAGTTTGCACTACGTACTCAGGAAAGATAGGAATTCCATGTTTTTCACGGTACAAACTACTATAAAACTATACTATATAAAGCATTCTTTTTCATGGTGTAAAAATTGATGCTTTAAAAAACACGGTCTGAGTATTTGACTTAACATTACCAAGTTAACTGATAGAATTTTCTGCTCCTACAAAATTCCACAAGTTTTCCAGGGGTAGGTTGGAAAAAAGAGAATTTTCAAGACATTTTCTAAGTCCTGAAATGCTGCATACCAGCCAAGTGGCTCATCAGACCAAAGCTTGTCCCAGTCTCTGTAGCATGAAGGGACTAGGAATACACTGCATTTCTACTCCCCCCTGGATGGAATGCTAGTCCATGGCAGGGTTACCCCCAGCATTAAGTTTGCCATTACCCATTTATATACCTGGGTGGAGAGAGGCACAGTGAGAATGAAGTGTCTTGCCCAAGAACACAACATACATGTACACAATGTCCCCCAGCCAGGGCTTGAACCCAGACCGCTCAATCCGGAGACAAGCGCACTATCCATGAGTCCTCCCACGGGACTGAAAAGTACATTTTAAAATTCCAGGAGTATTCAATGACTTCTAGGAGCAGTGCAAACCATGTTAAAGGCTGAGCCTATTAATGATTCTTTTTATTCTCATCACTTAATGTCTCCTTGATAATGCATGAAGTTGTAAGGAGAAATCATATGTTGATTGCTTACCAAGGAACTGCAGAAAAACTCTCAGAATCTGGTATGAGCTCACATGCTTGTTGATCTTTTTAACTGACAGTAAATGAGAGATCAACATAGACGCTAAAAAACCCCCACAACGGCCTCGTCCCTGTGTGAAGAAAGAATATTAGAAAGTGGTGTCACCACTTACACCTCAGTCCAAGTTAACTATAAAATTTTACAAGACAAAGTGTAAAATGGAAACAGAAAATGCCAAACCCTGATCAAGTTTGCACTGATGAGCCAAACTTTTATTAGAGCCACTGCGTCTTTCATTCTTGGGAAATCAGTGATGCACTTATACAAATGGTGAAGGTGCTGCTCCAAGAACATGTCCGACAACACCAAGGCGTTGTAATGAGGTGTTGGTATTCCTGTGTCTAAAAATATAACACAAAACAAGAAAAGAATTATTGTTAATAGAGGCCACAACATTGCAAATAAATATTAATACTTATTGTACATGTAGCAACGTTTTATATATAATATGTACTCAATGGTTTAAAAAGTTACTTTTTATACCCAATGTGTGGTTTGAGAAAATATCCATACCCACCCTAGAGCTTATATTTGTTGAGAGCATCGTAATTTGGAAATTCCCAGTTTGTGGAAGATCTCAAAAGCCAAATATTTTATAGAAAAGTATGAAGTTAGACTGGAATTTCTGGAGGGGTGGAAGGGTTCAACCCAAAAAAACCTTCATAGGGAGAGCATACAACTTTCAAACTACACGCAATATAAATAATTTTTCCCAGAGAAACACAATACAATTCCAACATCCCTTCCAACTTGTACAAGATGGTAGTTTATTAATGGTAAAAGTATCAAAAAATGTACCAGAAAATGAAAACTGTTCCAAAATCGAGATGAGCAATATTAAATGATTAAGATTAGATTTACAATCAATCTGTACGCTACAATATAATGTACAGCTGCATTACAAAAGTTTGTTTTCCTGACATCTTAGCCACTGATAATTAATTAAAAGTGACTCACAGGTTGTTTTGCCAATAACTAATTATAGAGTTGTAACCTACCAGCCCCATCTTCTACCATGCCCTCCTTGCCATTGAACCAGTTCTGTCTGACATTATTCTTAAACCTCTGAGGTCTGAATGTACCCACTGATAAACAGGGATGCAATTTGATGACAAACTGTTTCCCAGCTTTATACCTATGAGAGGAATCAGTTGTAAGCACTTTTTATTCAAGAAGATGTCAAATTTGCCACTTGTGTGAAACTTCCTACTGCACCTGTAGGTGTAGGCCGGTTAAACAAAACACATTTTCGGAGTCTGGTCTTAGGAAATAAAAATTATTGGAAACATCCTCAGAAATCTTTGGAATGTTCTCCTGAAGAAACTTTTGAAAGTTTGATCTTTTGATATACATGTAGTTGTGCCTTCTAAAAATCTTGGCACTTGCAGGTTAAAAATCTCACGCCTGTGACTCGAAAACGTTGCTACTCAGCAGAGGCTAAAATTGGTTTTTCAGGTGGGGAGAATTAATCCATTGAACAATACAAGTGCAGGTGCAAGGTTACATGAAGGGCGATGGTGATCCATTCGACTTTGCACCTGCACTCACCTTGCACAGTGGCTTTTAAAACAGATGTTTCAAACCTCTGTGGAGGAGAGAGTACATACAGTATTTAAGCGGTGTTAAGTTACTAACCTTTAGACTTGACCAGAAGTATTGGTCTCAGTACCTCACCATTCATGTGCATGAACTGAACACTTTCAAACAATGAACTCTTCATTAAATGTGCTGCTATGATACACAGATATAGAGCATGTTTGTGATGGTATCTCAGGTTCGGATAGTCCTTTGGTTGAAAACACTCCTAATGCCAAAAAAATATTACAAGCCTGCATTAATTTCACGTAATTTCACTTAGTTATACACACTGTACATGTATATATGACGAGCTAGACACTTAAAAAGGAATTCAACTTTGTCCGAGAAACATGTGTTGTATTATAATGCATTCACCATTGTACATTTACATCTATGTACAATGTACATGTAGTGCTCAATATTACATGTATTTGTGTATGCACAGTAGTACTACTCTGAGAATCAGCCTAGAAATGGACAGAATGTTTGTGTTGACAGTGTAGATCTATATTAATATACCATAGCTTATTTACATGCAGAAAGGCTATCCTACTGAAGTTACATAAAAGGCTGTGTGCATGACAATGATGAGACTTTGCAGACACATACAATTGCTATTGAATTTCATGGAAGTGAGAGATGGAAGGAGAAGCCATAAATCTAGCTAGTGAATGTACAGCATTCATGGTCTTTTCTTTCCTTCCATTAAAGCTTCTTAGCTTTAATTCCCATTGTTTTAAAATAAAGGCTATCTCTCTCTCCACCTCTCTGATCACTGCGCTGGACTGACGACACAAACGACAAGTCAATCACCTACAAGTTCAATTACAATACCATTCATTTCTCCCTTTCAAAATGATAACAGTGAGATTGGAGGAACTCCAGAATGAACCTGCAGAAAGTACCTAGCCAACCCCTTGTAGCTTGCCATGTTCAAATTGTGTTCCAAGGTACAATGTACATGTACATGCATGTACAGTAGAGGAGCAAAGAATGAACTAAAATGTCAAGCAATCATAAAACCTCTCACCTTCGGCATCTCCACAGCAATATCCACATTCAAGTCTGGTTTCGTTCCTGTCCCAAGAAGATAACTTCCAACAACTTTGACACTCTCTGGTTTCCGAAAACAGAACTTTCCTTTCACGGGTGAGAGGGTTGGGGGGAGAGGAAATTTGGTTCCCATTGAAAGACATGAGTGGTCTGCCACCTGCAGAGAAGTAGGTGGAATAAATTGTTAATAGACCATATTCGTATTTCTTGTGTTAGACTGGAACTAGCTTGCAATGGAGGCTCACGTGGGGGAATATCATAAATAAACGGCACGCAATGCATGCAGAAGCGATGAAGTTTAAAAATTGTTCCTAGAAGATTGGAATATGAGCAGACAAACTGATTCTTAAACTTTTGGGTTAGAAATTTTAGGGGTTTACATTTAGGGTAGTCCATTGGTGGTTCATTCAAGTAGTTCATGTACCAGGTCCATCTTGTTAGTCCATGTGCTAGGGGGCAGTGAAATGTACCAACCCAAATAAAAAGCACTCTGCTGAAAAGTTCCTCTCTCTGAAATCAACACCTTACTATCTTTAAAGATATTTGGCAAAGCTAATTACCTCACTGGAAATTAATTTGTTGTTTTAACCATATACTTGTCCCAGACAAAACCATTTTCTCTTGACTTGTCACATCGCGTGTGAGACCCGCTTGGTCTATCTAAAATTGTATGTATCGAAGATATGTTATTATGAGTTTGCCTGTGAGTGCAAATTTATCCGACATTACATAAACCAAAATCCACCCCCTGATCTTCGTTTAAAAGCTGAAATTAAAAGCACTCCGCTGATCCTACAAACAGCAAAGGAAAGCCGCAAAGTACAAGTTTCTCTCTCTGAAATCAACACCTTATTATCTTTAAAGATATTTGGCAACACTAATTACCTCACAGAAAATTAATTTGTTGTTAACCGTATACTTGTCATCAATGAATATTCATATTGTCTTTACCCTGACAAAACGATTATCAATTGTTTAATCACAACCACTCTTTCATTGACAAAAAATATAAAACACACATTTCCAAAACTTCATAAAAAACTGAAAACTGCAAATGAATCGTACCCTGACTTCATTATCACTACTGTAAACTGTATATTTCAGCGCTCATACAATGCTCATTTAATTCACTTCAAGACTGGAAAAAGTACAACTGCGCTACCAGTCCGTAAATTTTATAGAGACCCTTCAGCTATCACGTGTGCGACTTGCTTGTCTATCTAAATTTGTATGGATGGATGATATGTTCTTATTACGAGTTTGCCAGTGAGCGCAAATTTATCTGACACTGTATAAACCAAAATCAACCCCCAAATCTTTGTTTAAAAGCTGAAATTAAAAGCACTCCACTGATCCTACAAACAGCAAAGGAAAGCTGCAAAGGAAACCCACAAAGGAATGGTACTCTCTCTGAAATTGACACCTTAAGGTTATGGTATACCTTCGGGTTGGCAATTTTCTTCAAATTTGGATTCTTGGGTCAAAATAGTGGTCGAAGACTAATCTCTAATTTCTGAAAAAATGTTTTGAAAAAGGCTAAATATTGGCCCTATGGTGCGTATGCAATCAACCGAGACGATTTTCGTGGGAATTACCTATATGGATGTCACGAATTGACTACTCAGTTGATCAGCATTGTTGTTCTGACTACCCAGCATTTTTGGTATTAGGTGTGTCTCTATTAAGTTATAAGTAAACATAGACCACGTTTAAACCATGGACCAGTTCGAAAAAGCACAAACGGTGAAGAACGAATGAAAATATATCAATGAGTGAACAAGCGAAAGTTCGCCACGCGGATGAAGCTATAGTTATCGTATAAGGCGGGCAAATATTCGTGGTAAGAGAAAAGAAAGGTTCTGTAAAAATTTCGGAACTTGACAGCAATAACAGGGATCCTGACAGAGACTCTTCTGATGAGTCCGATATCGACGAATCGTCGGACTCATTGAGACCATTTGAAATATTATCCATGCACAGTTGCCCACACACAGTTGCTCTCCGCGCTTTCCTTTGTTTGTTTCCTTCGTTCAGTTACTCTAGTGTTTGTATCCTTTTTAGTCTTACCCATTTTGCCAGACCAGCTTCAAGAAAAACCGAGCTACAGAAAAATTATCTCTCTGCCTTCGGTTCCTTGAGTGCATTGCGAAACACAAGAGATTTTTAGAGATTCGCGCGTAAATTTCACCAGGAGGTTAACGGTAGTAAATTTTCCCTGCACTGATTGGCTTAGTTATCTGAGAACCCAGTTGAAGGTGTTTGTGGGCGGAGTTGGTTTGCGAAGCAGAAGATTTTTCTTAGTGTTGTTTTCTCCAATAAATTTTTTCACTTGAAGCAGACACTTCAAACAGTTATAACTCAAAGGGAATTTGTTCAATTGCTCTTAAATTTGGACAGTGGCTAGGTTAACATATAAACTACAAAAGTGTGTCTGGGAATTGTTAATTTCAAAATACTTTATCTTTGAGAGCGATTTTTATACGATCACTCCACATTTTTTTAATCCTATTTCGAAAACGTTCTGTAACTTTTTACTGCAATTGAATATGCCAAAACGCAGACACGTTTTTTAAGCGCTTTGGGCCCTAAAATCGAGGAAAAAATTAAATTGGCGAAAAACAAAATTCGCTCTGACTTGTAGCTTTCAAAAGGTGATTCGGGCGCTCGCATTTAGTGGTCATGAAAAATTCGACAATTCATTTTCTTTCAAAATTGTTGGTATAGTTTGATAGCCAGCTCTATAAGCTTTAATTTGATATAGGGGTTTAGGTATCCACAGCTTAAACTGCACATGCTACATCGCTTGCGCGCGAGACACCCCTGAAGGTATACTGTAACCTTAATATCTGTAAAAATATTTGGCAACACTAATTACCTCACCAGAAATTAATTTGTTGTTTTAACTGTATACATGTTATATCGATTAAAAGCAGTCTGCTGATCCTACAAACAGCAAAGGAAAGCCACAAAGCCTTCCCCTATCACCTGTGCGACTTACTTGTCTATCTAAACTTGTATGTATGGAGGATACTGTATGTTCTTATCATGAGTTTGCCAGTGAACACAAATTTATCCAATACTGTTTAAACCAAAATCTGCCCCTAAATCTTCATTTGAAAGCTACAATTAAAAGCACTCTGCTGAACCTACCAAGAGCAAAGGAAAGCAGCAAAAGAACTCCCAGAGTACATTTCGCTTCCACAGGGGGATAAACCGTTCATGACATAAGCGCACGGACATAAGTGCGACAAATTATGCGAAATCACTATCCAAAGGAATGCTTGCATGCCAGCATAAAGCGATGACGTCACACAAAACGTCATTGCTTAAAAAGGAATGCATTCCATTTGCACTTGAAAAGACAGATTGAGAAGTTAACCAGAAACAGAACCAGATGACACGCAGCTTCCATAGACCTATGCTCCATACAGGCAGTGGAGGGGAATAAGTCAAGTCAGTTGACTTATAAAGGGGCTTTAGAGTTACCAACTTTGGGTTGGGGGCTAATCAACTTCTTTATTGAAGCTACAACCGTAACAGCTCAGGCTGAAGACTAACTGACTTGGGAGCTTAATGACTGGGTACCATAATGCTTTGGTTCATAAACTGCCATGAAATACATGTAAACATGCTGTGATATGTATATCAGCCAGTGCAATACATGATCCATCCAAGACAGCCTTAGCTAACCTCTTGCTCCTTTTTCCCATCAGGTAAAGACAGCAGTAGAGTATTCAGGTCATGCAAAATGTCATCCAGAGCTTTATTTCTGTCTTTCTTTGGTTGCACTCCAGATAGAAGTTGAGTTACGTGGTTGGAACAATAATAAAAACACTTTTTAGCCTACAACAACAACAACATATATTACTTATATAGTGCTTTTTCTATAAAAACAGTCAAAAGTGCATTACAATTAGACAAATTCTTACAAATTACAAATTGAGAATTAAAACAACCAACACATAGTAATACCAAAATGTGATAAAGACTGGGAATTTACATGTACTGCATTACTTAACGCATACCTCACTTCTAAATTTGTAATGCAAAATGAATCAAATTATGCTCTGAGGGACTTGGTTAACAAACTTGTTGTTCCCTTTCCAAGAACTAACTACATGAAAAATAGTTTTAGTTACAGCGGCGCTGTCACAGTGATTTGGATATCCCCGTGTTTTGGGTACCCCCGTGCCCAAATCCCTAGTGCTTTGGGTAGCCCCATGCCCAAATCCCTAGTGCTTTGGGTAGCCCTGTGCCCAAATCCCTAGTGCTTTGGGTATCCCCAGTAGGGATACTCAAAACACTGGAAGCGTTAAATACCACAGACTGGGGCAAGTGAAATCATCCATAATTCTGCTGAAAAACCATTCATCTTCTTACAAAGCTTTGTCTCAATAAATTAAAACTTTCTTAATCTTGATATAAACACATAAAGTTGGTGAAAATAGTCCAAATTTATAACAGACTGTCTGATCCGAGTCCGCAGTAATATTATAAATGACATACAAAACACATTCACGCACCAAAGTTCCTGTGGATTGAATAAAATCAATATGCAAGCAAAAACACCACGATATGGCCATCACACAATACGCAGGTCTCAAGCTGTAATTGACCTCTGTGTACGGTTGCCTGTTTGAAATAAACTTTGTCTCAGACTTATTTCTTTGTCACTCTTTCCTTGACCATCCCTCCAATTAGATTTTGCCATTAAAGCTGTTTTTTCTTCTGAGATATCTATAAAAAATGCAAATAAAGTAGACAAGACTAACTCCTTTGAACACTGGGAAAGTGCATGGGATACCCAAATCCCTAGTGATATGGGTATCCCCTTCCAATATGTTTGGTTGCTATCGTTTCTTTAATTCAGGGTAGCCAAATCGACCGAAGATAAAAAGCCAACTTAATACAAAGACGCAAGTCATTCCAATGCGGAAAGGACTTAGAAATGCTAAAATGTAAAGGGTTACCCAAATCCCTAGTGATGTGGGTATCCCCCTCTAGAGTGTTTGTTTGTTATCGTTTCTTTAGTTCAAGGTAGCCAAATTGACCGAGGATTAAAAGGCAAAGCAAACCTTTTTATCTTCTCTCGATTTAGCTACATTGAACTAAAGAAACAATAACCAAACATATTGGAAGGGGATAGCCATATCACTAGGGATTTGGGTATCCCCAACATTTTGGCATTTCTAGTCCTTTCCTCATTGGAACTTTCATCTTTGTAAGTCTGCTTTTCCTTTTAACGGTCGGTCCATTTGGCTATCATGAATTAAAGAAACGAGGACAACCAGATTCTCTGGAAGGAGATACCCATATCACTAGGGATGTGGGTATCCCCTACAGTTTGGCATTTCTATAGGTCTTTCCTCCCTTGTTTGCATATTGATTGAATTCAATCACCGCACTATCCAAGGTTTAAAAAGCGCCTTTCTCGTTTAAAATAACGTACATTTCAAGGGTTATTGAGAGGCAACAAGCGCATGTTTATACAAAGATCTTTAGTGCGTGAAACATTGTTGTAACTGCGGACTTGGATCAGCCGACAGTCTGTTAGGAATTGCGACTATTTTCAGAAACAAATTGTGTTTATATCAAGCAAAAGAATGCTTCAATTTATTGAGACAAAGTTTCGTAAGAAGATAAATGGGTTTTGAGCAGAATTGTGGATGATTTCACTTGCCCTAGTTTTACGCTTTCAGTGTTTTGGGTACCCAAAACACTAGGGATTTGGGCACGGGGGTATCCAAAACACTAGGGATTTGGGTACGGGGCTACCCAAAACACTAAGGATTTGGGTACGGGGGTACCCAAAACACTAGGGATTTGGGCACGGGGCTACCCAAAACACGGGGATACCCAAATCCCTGTGAGAGCTGCGCAACCCTTTGGAACAGCTTACCCTGTAACATTGGAGAGTTTGACTCATTAAATCAATTTTACAAACGCTTTCACCATCATAATTTTTAAACACATGGCATTCATGGAAATCAGGTTTATAAGTAGAATATTGCTGTTAGTTAATATAATTTTAGCATTAGAATTTTAGCTTTAGGATCTTAGACATTTTATGGGAATTTGTTGTACCTGATGAATTTTTACCGTGTATAAATAATGATTAAAGATTAAAGATTATTTTCGTATCAACAAAACTTAGAAAGATATTGCTGACAACTTCAGGGGAATGTTGAACGGCCTTTCTTTTTCAGACTTCTAACAACGCTTTCCTATTGTTTAAGCTTACGTTTGCAGCTGATAACAAATAGAATGAACAGTCAAACGAAAACAGCAACTTATGAATGCATCAATTCTCAGCTGGTTTGCATGCACATGCCAAAAAAAGCTGTTTACCTCGACAATCAACGCCGTTGTTAAGCTTCACCACCACAGGGCGGCCTATAATTTGCTTCAGAAAGTCCCTTGGAGTTTGTTTTTGGCTCATCTTTGAGTTTGTTTCGGACGAACCAAGATTCCTTCAAGATGGCGTCCGGGAACTCGACCCAGTACTTTCGTCCGAGAATTACCAGAACATATCAAGGACTTCCATATTGTAGGACGCAGGAACTTAGCCGACGTTGACATCGAAGTAAGCGATCGCGTAGAAATATAGTGGGAAAATAACCCTGAACTAAGAACTTAGCGGCAGATCTAGGGGGAGGGTGCAGGGGTGCGCACCTCCGCTCCCCTGACATGACCTGCTGCTTTCTAATACAAATGGTATTCTGCCAAAAAAAATTTACAATCTGTTTACTTAGTGGTGCAGCCCCTCCTAAAAAAAATCTAGGATCTGCCCCTGGAACTTTTTTACCATTATTGCGAACTTGGAAACATAAGTTGATGGTTTTCGTTCGAACATTTAGTTTGTTTACTGCAGTTTGTTTACTTACGCAGACGCAAAAATAGCTGAAAAAAAAAACAACCTTCAAAATGCATAAAGATTGCGAATGACAAATGTGAACTTTGCACAAAAGAGAAAGATATCTTGGCATTACAGAGTGTAAGCTGTTCGTGGAAGTTGTTTCCTGTGTCAAAATTTGTTTCCTAAGAAAACAAATATTGAAGAAGCTCCAGAATGGTGGTAAGGTTTGTTTTTCAAGACGAGACCGGTAAATCTCCAAAACCAGTAATAATTAATACTACTTGCGTGACAAAATATGGCGACATATAACGTTGGGAATTTTCCCAGCGACACTTTCGAGGTTTCACTTTCCAAAGAGAATTTCCTCATGGTATAAAGTACAGTTTTATTTGTTCAGTGTATATGCATCTTGAAAACAAGTTCTACTTAAATTCAATAGCGTAATACTTACTAAGTGTCTCCACATTTAGATAGCTTCAGTCTAAAGGTTTGTTTTCTTAGGCGAGGCTGGAAAACCGGCGCAACAGTTGTAGCAGGTGCTGTTTGCGTGACAAAATATGACAGTATTGGGAAAGTCCCTTGCCGAGTGTTTCGTGGATTCACTTTACAAAGTGAAATTCGCCATGGTGTAAAGCACAATTCCTTTTGTCTGGTGTACTTACCTTAAAAGTTTAAAAACACAGTAGTCTGATATCTTTGTTATCCACAACAATAAGGAAATTGATTAAAATGTAAGTGACCAAATCCTCCAGAAACCCTCACAACTGTTAAGTACTGAAGCTTTAATGAAACCAACAAATACCACGCTACATCGAGCACATGGCGAACCTAATCCAAAAGCGCCTAGATCTGAAGTAACAGAACGTAAACGAGGCTACTGACGTACCCAGCCTCTTATAAGGCGGGAGTACAAAATACACCACAACAAATCTATACTGATGATGTAAAAAGAAGTTCATAGGCGAGGGGCCTGTCTCCATATGTTGCATATAACTTGTTTTGTTCATTGTTATAAAACTCATTGTTATAAGTCTCTTTTCAATACCGGTCTTGGTCTAAATGCAAGCGCGTTGCCTCCGAGAAATTAATATCCTAATTTGTTAAATTTTAAAAGGGATCTTAAAACACTAGGCAAAGCCAAGAAAATCTTTTTGACAACATTTAGACTCGCTCAAAGCCGGTCTTGGATGAAGATGAAGGATTATAACAAAGTTTTCACACGTTAGTCTGGTTAATTTTGAAAACCCACAGGGTCACCCAGGAAAGAAAAGCAAAGAACTAATTTGTTTCAGTAATAACAGTTGTTCTAATGGTAGAAATGCTGAGGAACTGGAGGGAACCAGCAATGTCAGCACTTATTTATCAGATTATCAAGGCCGGGAATTTCACATTCGCAAAAATCCACATCCACAAAAAAGGAAGCGGGAACCATGCATTTCTTTCTCATATAAAGGAAAGCTTTTGCAGGAAGTATGGCAAATGTAGAAAATACAATCGTAAACAAGTGTTTACAACATTTTGTAAGTGTCCTCAAAGAGGTAGACTGGAGTAAATTATAATAGTGACTTACATTGTTTTCGCATACCTTGAAATTCCCAGAATAAACCTCAAAAAGCTTTAATGGTGGGATTCTTTTTTGGGGGAGGGCTTAACAGCAAAGGGAGGGGGCAGGCTTACACCTACAAAGAATTTTGCGTTTCAAAATTAATCTTTCGATTTATGCTTAAAATGGCCGGTATGGCGTCTGAAAATTGAAGTTGCGTGCAAGATTTTGTGGAAAGATTTTCTAAAAATAATGATATGAAGTCAAGTTCTACCTTAAACAAATGAACATCTCGTTTTGAAGTCAACCTTGAGAGTATTAAAGAACGTAAGATACAACCATGTTCTCCAATAGAAGGTTTATAATCGGAAGTTTTAACTTTCTTAGAGAGTTAAATCTAAATATAATAATATCACAAGTTGGGTTTATTAATGCCACGGTTTTTTCTTCTGCGATTTGGGGGCTTGTAGGGCGACCACTGGTAAACGACTTCGCTAGTGAAGGCATCATGCCAGATATAAAAAGCCTCCAAATATTTTAAACCTTGGTAATTGTTGTAATTTCTTGTTTTTTGAGTGTTATATTGAAGGAGGTACTGACTTAAACAATGTAAGATTTTTGGGCGGCAAAAGTAAAGCGCCAATAAGCTCTTTGTAAAATTTCGAATATTTACGGCAAGTATTTTAAGCAGTTCCTTGGCAAAGTTAATCGCGTCATGCCTTGATCTTTGAAACGTTTGCACCTTTGAAAACTGAAACGCTTATGCTAACGAGGCAAGTATTGTAAACAAACATTCCCCTGTTATCGTAGGTTTACAGGGAAGAGATTACAACGAGTTCTCTGCCCTAAAATGTAGCAAGCTGTACAACCAATTAGTATTTTTTCACGTTCAACACGACTTTTCAGCCGACCTAAGGGTTTTCTGTCTCGTAATGCCAAATTCGTTAAATCTTGGCGTGGGTTTGGCATATTTTCATTATTTTCGAGCATATCATTTAAAAACGTTTATGAAAGTTAACCCGCCAAAACTTATTCACTGAATGTCATCGTTTTGATTATTCTATTATTACACTAGCTTGCTGTGACACAAAGGCTGGCGATATTGCAAAGATCATGCAGTCGATAACATTCGCTTTCTGTTGTTACTCGTGTTTTTTTTTATATTTTTGATATTATTTTTCCATCTGAGGCTTTCTGCTTTTATCAGATTTTGAACGTGATTCACAGAAAAAAGCGCACCTGAAAACGTAATCACGAAAATTTTAATGGCCACCTTTGGACAATGTCGCTTATTCTAAACCCTGTGAAAATAAAAGCTATCATTGTCTATAAGAAAGTGCACAGTTTTTGTTTTGTGCTATGTATAGTTGTCGCAAGAAATATGAAAGAGGGCGATGCGGTATAATACAGGTGTAGGTAGGAAAACCTAAGAACAGTATTTTCAATTTCATTATCGGCTGTTCTACCGTTTTTTTCATGCAGTCGTTTTCTCCCGCACTGACACTCTCCCCCACCCACTCAACACTGCCCCACCCCCTGCCCCTATCCCTCCACCAAAACCATACGCTGGCTAAACAAAGGCACAATAATAATGCTTCGAAACCAAGACATTTCACTGAAACAAGCCAGCCTTAGCTGATCTTGCTATTTTTTTCTCTTAATCCGAAGATGAGAATGTATTAATGAAAATTTCAACTTTTGTGTAAGCCTGTCTCATTGTTGTAATTCGAACGTACAAAAATCTAAATAAATTGTTTTACTCTCAGTAGAACCTTTGTAACACTCTGCAATAATCACTGTTCTCGGTTTCCTTGTAGGATATCACAATCTGCTGCTTGGAATGTCACGTGATAGGAGTCATTGATTTTCCCACAAAAGAGGGCAATCAAACAACATTTCGATATACATATTATTATATACACTCCTTTGTTAATTTTAGAAGAAACATACTAATAACGTCGTTAAATATTTTTAAATGCGCCAAAAGAAAGTTTCAACATTCCCTCTTGAAATGAAAGGTGGAACATTTATACATCCTTTTGTTTAACAATACAGGTAAAAATAGGCAACGTGGACCTGTCACTAAAATATTACAAAAGTAAAGAGATAACGAAATAAAAGACCCACATACAATGATAAGATGATAAGATTTAGATTACAATATTAATTCACCCTAGGCTAGGAAAATGTCATTCATTGATAAAATTAATAACAAACGTGGTTTACATACATGTATAAGTCATTTTTCATATATTAGCTTGGAAACACGTTTTTGAGTCTTATTTACTCATAAGTTGATGGTTTTCGTTCTAACATTTAGTTTGTTTACTGCAGTTTGTTTACTAACGTAGACGCAAAAATAGCTTGGAAAAAAAACAACAACAACAACCCTCAAAATGCATGAAGATTGCGAATGACAAATGTGAACTTTGCACTAAAGAGAAATATATCTTGGCATTACAGAGTGTAAGCTGTTCGTGGAATTTGTTTTCTGTGTCAAAATTTGTTTCCTAAGGAAAAAAAAGTAATGAAAAAACTCCAGAATAGTGCAAAGGTTTGTTTTCCGAGTCGAGACGGGAAAATGTCCGAAGTCAGTAATAACAGATGCTACTTGCGTGATAAAATATAGTGACATATAGCGTTGGGAAATTCCCCAGCGACACTTTCGAGGTTTCACATTCCAAAGAGAATTTCCTCATGGTATAAAGTACAGTTTTATTTGTTCAGTGTATATGCATCTTGAAAACAAGTTAAACTTCAATTTTATCGTGTAATACTTATTAAGTGTCTCCACATTTAGATAGCTTCAGTCTAAAGGTTTGTTTTCTTAGGCGAGGCTGGAAAACCGGCGTAACAGTTGTAGCAGGTGCTGTTTGCGTGACAAAATATGACAGTATTGGGAAAGTCCCTTGCCGAGTGTTTCGTGGATTCACTTTACAAAGTGAAATTCGCCGTGCTGTAAAGCACGATTCCTTTTGTCTGGTGTACTTATCTTAAAAGTTTAAAAACACAGTAGTCTGATATCTTTTTTATCCACAACAATGAGGAAATTGATTAAAATGTAATTGACCAAATCCTCCAGAAACCCTCACAACTGTTAAGTACTGAAGCTTTAATGAAAACAACAAATACAACGCTACATCGAGCACATGGCGAACCTAATCCAAGGCCAGGGCGCTTAGATCTGACGTAACAGAACGTAAACGAGGCTACTGACGTACCCAGACTCTTATAACGCGGGAGTACAAAATAAACCACAACTCTACACTGATGATGTAAAAAGAAGTTCATAGGCAAGAGGTCTGTCTCCATATTTTGCATATAACTTGTTTTGTTCATTTTTATAAGACTCATTGTTATAAGTATCTTTTCAATACCGGTCTTGGTCTAAAAAAGCGAGTTGCCTTCGAGAAATTAAAATCTTAATTTGTTAAATTTTAAAAGGGATCTTTAAAACACAGGCAAAGCCAAGAAAATCTTATTGACAACATTTAGACTCGCTCAAAGCCGGTCTTGGATGAAGATGAAGCATTGTAACAAAGTTTTCACAAAACCCACAGGGTCACCCAGGAAAGAAAAGCAAGGAACTAATTTGTGTCAGTAACAAAGGTTGTTCTAATGTTAGAGATGCTGAGGAACTGGAGAGAGCCAGCAATGTCAGCACTTCTTATTTATCACAGATTATCAAGGCCGGGAATTTATGTCACATTGGCAAAAATCCACATCCACAAAAAAAGAAACAAGAACAATGCATTTCTTTTTCATAAAGGAAAGCATTTTCAAGGAACATGGCAAGTGTAGAAAGAACAATCGTAAGCAAGTGTTTTCAACATTTTGTAAGTGTTCTCAAAGAGGTAGACCAGAGTAAAATGAAAGTAACTTAAATGGTTTCCGCATACCGTGAGATTCTGAGAATAAACGCCGGGTATTAATATCTGATTTTGTTCAAAGGGCTTTAATGGCGGGATTCTTTTTTGGGCGAGAGCTTAACAGCAAAAGGAGGGGGCAGGCTTACACCTACAAAGAATTTTGCTTTTAAAAATTAATGTTTCGGTTTATGCTTAAAATGGGCGGTATGGCGTCTGAAAATTGAAGTTGCGTGCAAGATTTTGTGGAAAGATTTTCTAAAAATAATGATATGAAGCCAAGTTCTACCTTAAACAAATGAACATCTCGTTTTCAAGTCGACCTTGAGAGTATTAAAGAACGTAAGATACAACCATGCTCTCCAATAGAAGGTTTATAACCGGCAAAAGTTTTATCTTTTTTAGAAGGAGTTAAATCTAAATATAATCAGACCATGAGTTGGGTTTATTAATGCCACAGTTTTTTCTTCTGCGATTTGGGGGCTTTTAGGGCGACCATTGGTAAACGAATTCGCTAGTGAAGGCATCATGCCAGATATAAAAAGCCTCCAAATATTTAAATAGCTTTTAAACCTTGGTAATTGTTGTAATTTCTTGTTTTTTGAGTGTTATATTGAAGGAGGTACTCAGGGCTTAAACAATGTAAGAGTTTTGGGCGGCAAAAGTTAAGCGCCAGTAAGCTCTTTGTAAAATTTCGAATATTTACGGCAAGTATTTTAAGCAGTTCCTTGGCAAAGTTAATCGCGTCATGCCTTTATCTTTGAAACTTTTGCACCTTTGAAAACTGAAACGCTTATGCTAACGAGGCAAGTATTGTAAACAAACATTCCCCTGTTATCGTAAGTTTACAGTGAAGAGATTACAACGAGTTCTCTGCCCTAAAATGTAGCAAGCTGTACAACCAATTAGTATTTTTCCACGTCCAACACGATTTTTCAGCCGACCTAAGGGTTTTCTGTCTCGTAATGCCAAATTCGTTGAATCTTGGCGTGGGTTTGGCATATTTTCATTATTTTCGAGCATATCATTAAACAACGTTTATGAAAAATAACCCGCCAAAACTTATTCACTGAATGTCATCGTTTTGATTATTTTATTATTACACTAGCTTGCTGTGACACAAAGGCTGGCGATATTGCAAAGATCATGCAGTCGATAACATTCGCTTTCTGTTGTTACTCGTGTTTTTTTAATATTTTTAATATTATTTTTCCATCTGAGGCTTTCTGCTTTTATCAGATTTTGAACGTGATTCACAGAAAAAAGCGCACCTGAAAACGTAATCACGAAAATTTTAATGGCCACCTTTGGACGGTGTCGCTAATTCTAAACCCCGTGAAAATAAAAGCTCTCATTGTCTATAAGAAAGTGCACAGTTTTTGTTTTGTGCTATGTATAGTTGTCGCAAGAAATATGAAAGAGCGCGATGCAGTATAATACAGGTGTAGGTAGAAAAACCGAAGAACAGTATTTTCAATTTCATTATCGGCCGTTCATACTGTTTTTTCATGCAGTCTTTTTCTCCCGCACTGGTACTCTCCCCCACCCACCCAACACTGTCCCACCCCCTGCCCCTATCCCTCCACCAAAACCATACGCTGGCTAAACAAAGGCACAATAATAATGCTTCGAAACCAAAACATTTTACTGAAACAAGCCAGCCTTAGCTGATCTTGCTATTTTTTTTTTCTTAATCCGAAGATGAGAATGTATTTATGAAACTTCCAACTTTTGTGTAAGCCTGTCTCATTGTTGTAATTCGAACGTACAAAAATCTAAATAAATTGTTTTACTCTCATTAGAACCTTTGTAACACTCTGCAATAATCATTGTTCTCGTTTTCCCTGTAGGATATCACAATCTGCCTCCTTGGAATGTCATGTGATAGGAGTCATTCATTTTCCCACAAAAGAGGGCAATCAAACAACATTTCGATATACATATTATTACTATACTCCTTTGTTAATTTTAGAAGAAACATACTAATAACGTCGTTAAATATTTTTAAATGCGCCAAAAGAAAGTTTTCAACATTCCCTCTTGAAATGAAAGGTTGAACATACATACATCCGTTGTTTAACAATACAGGTAAAAATAGGCAACGTGGACCTGTCACTAAATATCAAAAAGTATGACAAAAGTAAAGAAATAATGAAATAAAAGGCCCACATACAATGATAAGATGATAAGATTTAGATCACAATATTAATTTACTCTGGGCTAGGAAAATGTCATTCATTGATAAAATCAATAACAAACGTGGTTTACGTACATGTATAAATCATTTTTCATTTATTAGCTTGGAAACGTAGTTTTTAAGTCTTATTTACACGTGTTCTTTCAATCACCGTGATTTTGTAAAACATTGCCAAGAACAAAAACGTTTATTAATGGCGAACTAGGAAGAAATATAAATTTTTCTCAATAATTAGGGCAACATGTAACCCCGCTGGGAGGCCTTTAGTTTTCAACCTTCTTGGTGTTCTCTCGGTGTTGTTACTAAGATCATTGTATCAACTAGTATTTTTTCTCTTTCTAATTTAGTAATTTACTGGCAGTAACGAAATTTAAAATCGTCTGAAACCGCCTTCTCACTCCTTGCCACCGTAGATTTCTAAAAATACCCTCGCCATCATTTTGCATAGCTGTTTTTTCTTAATAACACTATTCCAAATGCTTTCATCCTTTTTTTGACGTATATTCGCCCAAAATATTGCTCGTGACAATTGCAAGTTACGCTTTTGACTTCGGCCCCATCGTATGGACCATATTATTTTAATTTTATCCTTGCTCTTTTCTAAAGAGAGATGAAAACTTGTTCAGCTTGATTTAAAACTGACCGAGACTGGGGTAAACATATTTGCCTACTCTGTACAGCAGTCCGGCGCTAAAAATTCACAACCAACGCCTTCAATTTATTTAGAGGAATGGAAAATTGTGTTTTCTAATCTCGACAAAATAAGCTATATAAAATACGCTATAAAGGTGGCTTTTTTAAAGCTTCATTATCCTTGGGGAAAGTGAAAGCACATTGTTGTTCATTCTTCTTGTAGAACACGAAATGAAATCTACCTAGAAAATGTCATTTTCGAATTTCTCAGATGAACGGCTGACGTTGAGATTCACCGATTTCCGGTCTTTTCAGTTTCTAAAGCGAACAGAATAAAATGAACTTGACTGAGTGTAATTTACTCCATGCAAGGAATACGAGATTTTGAATCAGTTTCAGTATTTCGTTTCTACGTTGGCGTGGTAAGTACAACTGACATTGTATTTTCTTCATCTGTATTTAGAAGGTCTGGATGAGAGTGCTGGAATTTCAGTTATTAGTCATTTTTTCGGTGAATTTTTTTTTTCCAGCCCATTTCTCAACGATCAGTGAATTTGACAGGTCACAAATCTGAGCTATCGATTTAAAATCGCGTCATTTCTTAGCTGACAGTTCAAATTTTAATCAATTCTTTACTATAATTTAAACTTCTTCCAGACCTTCTATTTAACATTTAACTCAAATAGAACTAATATAAATCTAGTTATATTTTAGTTGCAAAGTTCAAGAAGAATTTCAATATATTGTTTCCATTTTATGGTTAAATTTAATTCAGTGATAAACAAGTGCTTCCAGATTTTACTGCCTGGTCCTTTTTTTTTTTGCGCCTCAAAAACTTGAAGCAGTTTAATAGCTCTACATCCAGATTACCAATCACACAGGTTTTCCTCGCAATCAAACTAAATGGATTTTGCTTTATTCAGAATTTTATTAGCCGTGCATTTCATAATAATGCAATAATTTTTTTAGCCAGTGAGTTTCCAATTATATTTGTCGCTGGCCTCAGAATTGTTTTGTTGCTCATTATTTTTGCAATTGTCGCTTAGAACAGATCGATTTATTTTTTGCGCTGAGTTCAAAACAGTTTTGTCGCCGAGAAACAATTTAACCTTGTTGCTTTTCGTTGGGAGTTGTTTAATTTTCGCTCAATATTCAGAGTTATTTCTGTCGCTCGCTTCAGACTTATATTTGCAGCTAGATTCAGATTACTCATCGAAAGAGTTTTCGCCCGCTTTAAGAAACTCTTTCATGTCACTTCTATGTCGCTCGGCTCGGTATTATTTTAACTTCTGGCAAATCAGAAAGGCAGGCAGCGGGTAATATGTCTGTTATCATGGCTAATATTTGCGTAAACATGTCTGCCCTAAGGACGATCTTTTTATTTAATCAGCTATTTGAACTATTTCAACTCGTGCAGTGATTTTGTAGGTGACTCCGCTTCAAATCGACGTACTACCATGAATCATGAATCGTCGCTTATATTAGTCCAGATGTAACGCGATTGTGCTAAGTATTTGCAAACTTGTAAATCAGCTTTCAGTGATGTTAAGGTCATTCCTCACATTTGCATTGCGCATCCTTACTGCGGATAATTTATGGCGTCATTAGCGCGCGCTCGTGCACGCGCATATTGAAAACATGACGGATTTGCCTTGATATTGAGCTCTCTCAGTTGAAAAATGGCTATAGCTCACTAACAAGCACGGGGAACCCAATTTTTTATATTATTCGTATTTATGACAATATATCCTCGAAATAGATACGTTTTGTTTTATTCTGATAAGAGAATTTTCTTTTTTTTACAAGACTTACAGAAGAGGGCGTCATGAACGACATTGAAGAAATTATACAAGCAATCTATGTTGGCGTCGTTGTTGCCACATTCCTTTACATGACCGGTCGTGCTAAAAAAGCAATCGAGTTATGCAGAGAAATCTTGTTTTTACTAAATAATAAAGCACTGGAGAAAGAAGAGCAGTTTGGTAAATTTCTTTGCGAGGCAATCTATAAAGTAATGTTCAAGGCGTACCTTCTTATCCGTGATTACACAAATGTAATAACATACGGCAGGAAGCTTCTCAGCATTGAACGTGAGAGAGGTGAAACAGTCAATGCAGGGAAACTTTGTATAAAGCTGGCAGCAATATATAAGGCTCAAAATAAGTATGTTGAGGCAAAAGGACTTTATGAGAGAGCGATCAGTATCATGAACAAAACAGGAAACAGCAAAGAGGAAGCACACGCTTGTGCAGGGCTAGGAATTATGCTTTACTCTCTTAGTGAATTTGGCAAAGCAAAAGAATATATCGAGAAAGCACTTGCGATCGCAATTGAAATTGGTGACAGAAAGAACGAAGGATCATGTTATGGAAACCTAGGAACTGTGTTTGTGTCTCTTGCTGACTATGCCAACGCAAAAGAATATCTCCAGAAAGCACTTGCGATCGCAATTGAAATTGGTGACAGAGAAAGAGAAGGATCATGGTATGGAAACCTAGGAGGAGTGTTAATGTCTCTTGCTGACTATGCCAACGCAAAAGAATATCTCGAGAAAGCACTTGCGATCGCAATTGAAATTGGTGACAGAAAGAACGAAGGATCATGTTATGGAAACCTAGGAACAGTGTTTAAGTCTCTTGCTGACTATGCCAACGCAAAAGAATATCTCGAGAAAGCACTTGCAATCGCAATTGAAATTGGTGACAGAGAAGGAGAAGGATTACGTTATGGAAACCTAGGAACAGTGTTTATGTCTCTTGCTGACTATGCCAACGCAAAAGAATATCTCGAGAAAGCACTTGCAATCGCAATTGAAATTGGTGACAGAGAAGGAGAAGGATTACGTTATGGAAACCTAGGAACAGTGTTTATGTCTTTTGCTGACTATGCCAACGCAAAAGAATATCTCGAGAAAGCACTTGCAATCGCAATTGAAATTGGTGACAGAAGGAACGAAGGATCCTGTTATGGAAACCTAGGAACTGTGTTTATGTCTCTTGCTGACTATGCCAACGCAAAAGAATATCTTGAGAAAGCACTTGGGATCGCAATTGAAATTGGTGACAGAGAAGGAGAAGGATCATGTTATGGAAACCTAGGAACAGTGTTTACGTGTCTTGCTGACTTTGCCAACGCAAAAGAATATCTCGAGAAAGCACTTGCGATCGCAATTGAAATTGGTGACAGAGAAGGAGAAGGATCACGTTATGGAAACCTAGGAACAGTGTTTATGTCTTTTGCTGACTATGCCAACGCAAAAGAATATGTCGAGAAAGCACTTGCGATCGCAATTGAAATTGGTGACAGAGAAAGAGAAGGATCATGTTATGCAAACCTAGGAACAGTGTTTATGTCTCTTGCTGACTATGCCAACGCAAAAGAATATGTCGAGAAAGCACTTGCGATCGCAATTGAAATTGGTGACAGAGAAGGAGAAGGATCATATTATGCAAACCTAGGAACAGTGTTTATATCTCTTGCTGACTATGCCAACGCAAAAGAATATGTCGAGAAAGCACTTGCGATCGCAATTGAAATTGGTGACAGAAAGGTAGAAGGATCATGTTATGCAAACCTAGGAGATGTGTTTATGTCTCTTGGTGACTATGTCAAAGCAAAAGAATATTATCAGAAATCACTCGCGATCGCAACTGAAATTGGTGACAGAAGCGGAGAAGCAAGATCTCGGCTATTTTTAGGACGCGCGTTACTATATCTCGGTATGAAATATGCTGACGCTAACAAATATTTCGAGGAAGCACTTCTGTTTGCAACTGAAACTGGTGACAGAGGATGCGAAGCAACATGTTACAGTTTGCTAGGAATTCTGTTTGCACGTCTGCGTAACCATGTCAAGGCCAAAGAATATTATGAGAAATCACTTTCTATCTTCGTTGAAATTGGTGACAGAAGAGGAGAAGCAAATATGTACTATACCTTAGGAGATCTGTTTATACTTCGCAATGAATATGTCATGGCTGAAGAATACCTCGAGAAGGCACTTTCAATAGTTAAGGAGGGAGTTCAAGACTTTCAAGCAGAGTTTTTCTGCTATGCAAACATGGCAAATGCAAAAATACCACAGGACAAGAAACAGGAAGCGTTTCTTTATTTGTTTCAAAGTATTCAAAAATGCGAAGAATGCCGAGGCTTTCTCAAAGACAATGATGACTTCAAGGTACTTTATTCAGATCAGTACAACTCTCCCTACAAAAGACTCAGTACATTGCTTTGTGCCGTTGGGAATCCTAATAAAGCTCTTTATGTTGAAGAGCTCGGAAGGGCTAGGGCCCTATCAGACTTGATGGCAGCTCAGTACTCTGTTGAACGGCAAATCTCAGCTGACCCGCAATCATGGACTGGCATTGAAAATGTCGCCAACCTAGAAAGCGACTCTAACTGTCTGTACATTTCATATGATAATCAAAATGTATTATTGTGGATTCTGAAAGCAAATGGAGTCGTTGACTTCCGAGAAAGCAAAGTAGAGAAAAAGACACTGCGCACTAATAAAGCTAAAAATTTGGATACCTTTTTTAATAACGTGGCTGAAAGCTTCCGCAGCTTTGGTATTTTACCCCCGGAGCTTTGCGAAGATCGATCTTTTAATGGCATTGAAGAAACACCAGATTCCTCTGAGGAAGACAACCTCGCCGTTTTACGACAACAGGGACGTGAAGTTGATCCCAGACAAAATCTAACTTTGTTCTACAAAATGATCATCGCTCCTGTGGCCGACTTACTCAAGGGGTCCGAGATCATCATTGTTCCTGATCGCCACCTGTACCGTGTTCCATTTCCAGCTTTACTTGATGACAGTGGGAAGTACTTATCAGAGACTTTCAGGATTCGCATTGCTCCTTCGTTGACGACTCTCAAATGCATTCAAGACAGTCCTACCGACTATCACAGTCAGACGGGAGCTCTGATAGTGGGTGATCCTGACGTTGGTGAAGTGCTTTGGAAGGGTTGCCGAAAAACCATCCCACCATTGCCCTTTGCAAGAAAGGAAGCAGAGATGGTTGGACGACTGCTG
Organism: Orbicella faveolata; assembly: GCF_042242905.1. Taxonomy (NCBI): domain Eukaryota; kingdom Metazoa; phylum Cnidaria; class Anthozoa; order Scleractinia; family Merulinidae; genus Orbicella; species Orbicella faveolata. Next base: position 2,303,471 of record NW_028301554.1, read on the forward strand.
GGTGTTCAGCCTTTGATAGGACAGCAAGCAACTAAGCAGGCGGTTCTTCAAAGAATAAATTCAGTGAGCCTGATACACTTCGCTGCACATGGTAATGCGGAGAAAGGAGAAATTATTCTTGTGCCTGTTAGAACTGGTAGTCGACTTCCACGTGAAAGCGACTGCTTATTGAAGGTGAGTGACATTTCGCAAGTTCAGCTACGAGCCAAACTTGTTGTACTAAGCTGTTGTCACAGTGCCCATGGACAGATTAAAGTCGAAGGAGTTGTTGGAATGGCTCGAGCGTTCTTAGGATCCGGTGCGCGCTCAGTGTTGGTGGCACTGTGGGCTCTGGAAGACGAGGCGACTGAGCAGTTGATGAGTCGTTTCTACGAGCATCTTTTTCGTGGGGTGAGTGCCAGTGAATCCCTTCACCAGGCCATGAAGTGGATGAGAGAAAACGGCTTCGCCAAGGTTTCCGAGTGGGCGCCGTTTATGCTGATTGGAGATAACGTGACAATTGACTTTGGAAATAAAAGTAAGTACAAACTTTCACTTTGGCGTGGGAATGGACTACAATGTAACGTGCAGGGGGAACTGGGGCCAAACTGTCTTAATGTCAAGCATAAATAAAAGCAAATTGGCTCAGAAGAAATAATGATTGATATCTTGGTTTGTTTCTATCTTTCTTTTCGTTTCAAGAAGTGATGACCTCAGCAATGGAGGGCTCCAGGCAGACATCAAGCAAGCAATGACCTGAAACCTTCTTGCAAACGTGACATTTGACTTTGGAAATAAACGTAAGTAAAAAGATTTCACTTTAGCTGGGCAATGGACTACAAGGTAACCTGCAGGGGGAACTGGGGCGAAACTGCGTTAATCTACAGCTTTCAAAGGGAATTGGTTTACTAGAAAAATGATTTATAACTTGTTTTTTCTCCATCTTTGTTTTTGTTTCAGGAAGTGATGACCTCAGCAATGGAGGGCTCCTGGCAGACACAAGCAAGCAATGTTCTGACAAACCAAGTGTAAAATACGTTGATTTTATTTTCGTGAAATTTTCCGAGAAAGGCATTTTCTATGCATTTCAACCAAAATTCGAAAAGCCTCCTTCAAAGTGTTTTTTTTTTAAGTTCTTGACAAAGCAATCAGCGTTTTCAGTACAGTAAATCATTCAGTTAGCTTTCATTGTACTCAGAATTCGAACTCACGGCCCGTTGTTATATGAGTGATTATATCAATGAAACAAGAAAAAGTAGACAAAGGCTTCTAGTATCTTACAACTGAAATAGTTTTTATATATAGATGGATCTTTGAGTGGGAGGGGGGTGGGGAAACCGTGAGGAATAATAACCAGAATTTTAGAGTAATCTGAATACGCGTGTAAAGCACAAGTGTTATCACAAGCTTAATATAAGCAGGTCAAAGCCTTCTGTGGTTCGAAAGTGGGTTGTTAGGTATCATCCAAGTTCACCCAAAACATTTCACTTTCTGACAATTCTAGTCTTCTTGACAGCCGATATTTTTAGGTCACGCAAATGTTCTTCCCAATGACAGCTGCTTCAACCTGAACCACGTTCGTTTGCGCGTCTTAGCCAATGACAGCTTCGCTCAAATATTCCGCACTCCGCGCCGTTACTGGAGAGGAGCATTGCGTGACCAACTTAATAACGGCTTTGAAGGAGACCAGAACAGTTCTGGTCATTTTTTAAACAAGCTGACTCTGCGTACTAGGAAAAGATTAAAAAGGTTAAAATGTTTAAGTACTAGGCTTACTAGACAATTAATTCGTTGCGATAACTTAAAATACATAGTCTCCTCCGCAGTCGTCTTTTTAAGATGTCACGCAACGCTTAACCGTGACATCCTAAAAAGCGGTTGCAAAGAAGATTCTAAATATATATGGTTATCTGCGTTCATTGCAATCAAATAGATGGAAACGTAATTATAGGTATTCGATTCCTTTAATGGAGGTGTTTTTGACTTCATCAAAGCTTTATTATTTCACTTTTAAATGTCACGCTTGTCCTCTCCCCTTTCACGCATTCAACACTTCGATCTTCTTCACCAGTCCCTCTCCGATGGTCTGAAAATCAGACAAGATGGCTGATATGTTCGGGATGACCCAGGTCTGGCCCTGTTTGGACTGAATACAAAAAACGACTTAAAACAACAACAACAACAACGACAGCAACAACCAAAACAACAACAGCATCAAAAGTTATCACCACAACTAAACAGTTGCTTTACTATGAAAACGTTACTCGAGAATATCTCAATAAAACGGTTTTTCGATTGATTGTCAAAAGCATTCGAAAGCTACATCGTAATCTTACCAACCTGAGCAAACATATTGAGTTTTCAACCAATCAGGAGCAAAGGGGAAACCAATTGGGACTTTACCTCCGTGCGTTTTCCCGCCCTTATCATCAGTTCCATATTTTCTCGCAATGGGCAATGTTTCCATGCTTTTTCCCGTTTAGCAACGTTTGCAACTTTTCCCGCGCTTCCCAGCGTTTGTATGCTTTTTGTTGCTTGGCAACGCTGGCATGTTTTCCCGCGCTTGGCGTTGACTTCATGTTTCCCCGCGCTTCGCTTCGGCTGCATATTTTGGTTGGAGTTTTGATTACCCTTTGGGATCATTCACTTTTGCTGCGTTTTTATAGGTGGGGGTGGGGTGTTCGGTGTGGGGGTGGGGGTGAGGGTTGGGGTTTCTTACAAAAGTGAAGGAGAGTTCGTGGAATTTTGAAAAACAATCTATTTTAAACAATCTATTTTCATAGTTAACTTCTAAAAAAGTTAAATTTTATCGCATGAGAAGTATATCATCTTCACCTTTTACACTATAAAACAAATTGGAAGGCTGACCGGACGTTAAAAAAGGGTCAATTTAATACTGTCTATGGTGCCATTCTCCTGCTGTGAGATATTTTCCTTTTAGTTTTCCGTCGAGATCCCCGTTTATGCTCTTAGTCCATTTACGAAGTACATAGATATCACCGAATTGGACTCCACTCAGTCCGATTACCATTACTTATAATCCATCAAACATTTTCACACGCGCGATTAGTCTAAACGCCTCACGTGACCTAATAATCCCCAGCTAAAACAGGGAAATATCTGAGAATATTTCTCACTTTTCAAAACTGCGCGTGTTGCGAAAACTATTTGAAGGATAATACATGTAAACACAATAGCCTCCATTTGACTTCGAAAATATGCTCGGATATTTGTCCGCGGACATTATCTGTTCCTCAAAGCTCACAGTTTTCCTCGAGCTACGCTCTCGGACAGCTGTGCGCTTCTTGAAACAAATAATGTCGGCGGACAAATATCCGAGCATATTTTCGCGCCAAATGGAGGCTATTGTTTATATATCTAGTTACCAACCTTTTCAGCCGTTTGAGGATTGATTAATGGCATCTTGCACTGCGCGTGTAACACCTGATAAAACGTGAACAAATTACAAATCAACAAGAAAGGATAAGGAGACAAAACAGTGGCAATTGCTGGTTTTCACTGGTCATGTGATCAAAACCAAAAATCGTAACCATTGAGTAAATTAAGTCAAGAATCCGGGATATGACAGATCGATGATATAATGGAGGCGCCATGTTGGTGCCCCTCGGAGGGGCACCAACATGGCGGCCGTAAAGTAACAGAAACATCTGTCGTTGAGTTTCGCTATTGAAACGAAGCGTTATTACTCTTGAGCTCCGGCACGTTGAAATAAATAATTCTTCTAGTGCAAGAACTGTTCAGTTTGCAAAAACTAAAGCGAGAACTCATCTTTTGACCTGCGCGACAGCCTGGCTAGGAAATTCAAATGTGTCCTACAGTTACAAAACGAAGAACCCTGTCGAGCTAAGACATTTTAAAATGTCAAGTTTCTAAAGGGTTTTTTGTATGATGAAACTGAAACCTGAAAATGGAAAGGTAATTTTTAATTTTGGAATATGGCCACGTCACATGAAAACCGGCAATAAAAGAATTTGACACATCAAGTTCTAGGGTTAGTAGATATAAATTCTAATCACTCGTTTACAGATCTATTTTCTATGAATTCCACAGACTGGAAAACTTGTTTTACTCGGGTTATGTCCGCCCCATACCATTTCAACTTGGTAACGTTTTAGATTACTTTATGCCACGTTATGACATTGTTCCGACTTTCGTGTCCAGATCCTTAGGACATCTTGGTTCGAGATAAGGAACATGTCATACTGCGTTCACATTAGGAATAAACATGTTTAGACTAATCACGAATAAAACATTAGACTGTTCGCAGCCATTTTTTCTTGTATTTTTATTCGATCGTTGAACGCGCGGGTAAAATCGCGAGAGCTGGACGCCAGCACAAAACGGGAGACTTGACGGGGTAGGGGGTAGATGGTCTAATAACTAATGAATGTTTCATCAGGAAAAGCGTTCACATCAGGCGGGGCTTTGCATGAATCATGATTGAAATGCGTCTATTTTGAGAATGATTGAAATAGTTTCGGTGCAGCTCAGACGAAAAATGTGAACTTTGAGTTCCTGTCAGGGACGAGACTTAAGAAGAAGAAATTGCCCGAGGACCAATAATTTTTGGATTTCCTGGCAACTTCCCCCGGATATTTCCGTACCATTAGTTCCTATTACGCAAATTCCGAAATTTTTGATTGAATGGAACGCGCCCCTTATGCGAACAAAGGAATAAAAATTACCAACTTGTTTTTCACGAAACGGGTTTCAGATAAACAGGTTTTCGCTAAGCTAAACAAGTTTCGTTGATCGTGAAAATGCAGTTTGATAGCTGTAGATGTCGACCTGGCTTTTGTTACCATGCCAACGTTGGTTTAGGCAGACAGAACCCAAACAAAGAAACTGGGGAAACGATGTTTAAGTGAGGACCAGTTTTATCTCTGATGCTACAGTCATTCACATTTATGACGCGAGTACTTTAAACTGTTATGACACGGTATGGTAAAGGTAAAAGGTCAATCCTACATACGAGCCAAGAGGTCTATCAGCTGGAGCTTATCCCGGTTTCTGAAGCATGAAGCGACTAGAAGTATCTCTACTACCCCTGGATGGGATGCTAGTCCATCGCAGGGTTGCCCCCAGCAATAAGTTTGCCGGTACCCATTTATACACCTGGGTGAAGAGAGGCACCGAGAGAGTGAAGTGTTTTGCCCAGGGACAGAAGGGAATGTCTCCAGCAAGGGCACGAACCCGGACCGCTCGATCCGGAGATGAGCGCACTGACCGTGAAGCCACCGTGCCTCCCACAGGACACGGTATGGAGAATCTAGAAATTAATCTATACTAAGACTGAAGGATAAAAGACTCTAAATGCTACCTGTACCTTGAACGGGGCCGGCACAAAACTCTGAGGCTTCCATAGAATTCCTATCAAGTCGCCTCCGTACACATCGTGAAAGAACAGCGCAATGTCAGAAAAAGCATCCTGGAAGAAAACAAAACAGAGAAACCAAGGAAACAGAGTATTTGTCAGATTGCAGTGGGTATAACTTCACTTCCGTTATGTACCGAATATTCCTTGCAAATAAAATTTGACATTTCGTTCATTGGATCAGAAACATATATATATATAACTACTTCCAGAGGCTTTTCTCAGGGTGTTAAGATCAAAAAGGCAAATGTTTGCTCCATATTCTGCAGGGTAAATTTCGTAACTTAGGATTACTCAAATTACGCCAGAAACAGCTTAAGATTGCTCGTCGAATCTTTCCTTACCTTAAGTTCTTTAAGATACAACTGTGCAGGATCAAAGTTTACGACCGGAAGTAAAACTGAAGGACGTGAAAACGAGGCTTCTGCCGGATGTTTCCCTTTATCAAGGGCTTGGGTTCTAAGAGGGAGAAGACGACTGTGCAGATGGATGATGACGTCATAGTGATCCAAAGGCGGGCAGAAGATTTGCTGAGGAAAGTAAAGACAGGAGTGGAAGAGTTGCAGTGAAGACCCGTGGGTAAGAACCAACATTTTTTGAAGTCTGGCAAAATAGTTCCTTGTATTTTGAGGTAGCTTTTTGGCATTCGAGGTTAAGTAGGTTTTTATTTGGGTTCTTAATTTCCATGAGGGAGATATAGTTATTGATTACCAGAAAAATCAATAAAATTGGGTTTGGTCCTTAAATATGCAGTACTTATTCACTACCGTATCAGGTATTTTCTTGTAACACAAATTTGCCCTCTCAAATTCACATTCCTTGGTGAAAATGTTTTACCGTAATTCACATAATCGAGCCTGCTTGATCTTGCTTGGCTTAACAGGTTCTTATATCTTTGGGTATTAAAATGGCAAATTTCTGCCAGTAGGTTCTTAAACCAATAGGTTCTTACAGGCGGGCTTTTACTGTATAAGCATGGTCTTCTTTGCTGAATATCGGCAATACGCTAAGTCTGTCTTGGGTGAGGGTCGTGCAAAGAATAAGGGGTCGGGTGGGTGGGGCAGTGTGCCATACATCATTCTTAGACAAGTCGTGTAAAATCCTTCTTTGCATAAGGCATCACGTGCTGCAAAGTGGCTAACTTGTGTTTGGGATAATGGAACCTTACTTAATTTGAATTGTATGACAGACATAACTTGTCAAAAAAATACAAAAACAACAACTTAGAGAAACCCCTACCGGTGATACTGTTGGAAAGTACCTTACTCGAAAGGAATTAGGGTTCAACTTTTGACAGTTACTAAGGTGACGCCTCAGTCATCAGGTCATCGTCTTACCTTGAAATCGGTTGGCTGTAGTGCGCATGTTTGAATTTGACGTTCCACGATCAAGTGTGACTCCCTTGCCAGCACAGAGAGTCTGTTGACAATCTATAGCGGGAAAGACATAATATGTAAATACTGATTCAAGTGTAGATACTGTTCTAAATAATGGACAAGACGTTCTATCTACTGGTAGTTTGGAACGCACGTTAACTTTGGTGTTTTGCAATTCTATAAGGAACAAAAATCCAATTTTCTCAGTTCTTTTCAGTGCGAACTTCGGGCTGATCTACAGTTAATTCTTCGGTGCACAACATCCTCACATCCTCACAATAGACTAAATGAACGATGAAAGTCAAAACTAAGCGAAATAGTCCAAACAAATCAACTGACCTGTTTAGAAGGCTTATCTTTGGTCCACATAGAGCTGAACTTGTCCTTTGGAGTAGAGATAAATATTGCTGGAAGTTGCGTTCTGTTTTTGTAAAACTTGGAGGATATTTCTTAGTAGTCAGCCACTATTGAGAAAAACAACACAAGTTCACTTACGTTAGCATTTTCCACACGTCCAAGAATCAACATATCGATTCTCCTCACTGTTGTTTATTCATTCTCTTTAAATAAACATGGGAGACTTTGATTTTTGGTCAGTTGGTCACCACAGTTTCTAAGTTGGTGGTTAACACTGTCTAATGAGTCAACATATCGATTTTCCTCACTGTTGTTCATACATTCACTTTAAATTAACATAGGAAAATTTGACATTTGGTCATCACAGTTTCTAAGTCGCTGCAGCGAAAACAACAAGCCAATTACGCTTTCGGTTACGACTTCCCTCAAGAGTCATGATCAACATGACAATTCTTCTCACTGTTGTCCATATATCCCCTTCAAATTGACACGGGAGAATTTGATTTTTGGTCACCACAATTTCTAAAATGACTGCTTTCTTCAATTCCAAACCCTTCTCGCTTGAAACTTGTTAAAAAAAAAAAATTGAAGAAGTGAACGATAAATAACGAAACCTCATTCACTCACCAGAAATGTCGTTGTTAAAATTTAGAATGACAGGAGTTGTTTCCCAGTCGGTTGAAGAAAGAAGGCGAAGAAATCGGAGAAATCCAACCAGGGGAGACCTGTAAGAAGGAGTATTGTGTAAACTGAACAAATTTTCTGCAGTAAATACGTATTTATCATTTCAAGTGCACTTATTCGTGAGGAAGAAAGCCAAGTAGGCGAGAGTCGATCGACTTCTGCAAAGCCCGTGGGCACTCCCATGTCAAAAGGACAGCGGTGATCGTCGGAAATGTTAAAAAGAATCTCTAAGAGGTAACAGGATCCTGTTTAGAGGGCGTGGCTTAAAATTCTTTTCAAATCTAAGAGGTACTAATTCGAAAACAACACATTAACTGACTAGAGTTGAAAATACGACGCGCAGCGATGTATTTTTGACGAAATTCAAGGTGTTTGGATAGCCGATGAAACACTCTCTCGAGTGTTTAATATATCTTCCCAATCAAAACAAAAACTAAGGAGTAAACGGAGAAGTAAAATCGTCAAAATCTATGCTAATCAAGAGCTGGTATCCAAATCTCCCTCGTGGTTGTGAATTTTCTTTATTTTAACTTGATGAATTATGAATGAGTTTGAGAAGAGAATTTGCAACTCTAAGAACACTCATTTCCATGTTGGAATGTTAAATTAATACTCCATTTCCGACTTGCCTTTTGCCTCTGTTTCACAACGAGTCCTTGTTTAAAACATTTCATATAAAATTGAGTTCGATTTACAAGAAAATCAACACGTTGGTGCAACAAATGATTCCGAAAAAGACTCTTCTCTAGTCCTCACAGGGACGTAAAGAAACTCAGCCGGAGGTGGTCTATTGCGTTACCCGGGAGGAGTAAAGGGGGCTGGGGAGAGGAAGAGAGAAGCCACCAGTAACTCAATACACTCATCAGTCACGTGATCAGCCATCAGTTGAGCGGCCACCCAGCGTTTGGACAAACGGATAGTTCCGGTAAATCCGCGGTAATGCTGTTGTATGCTGCAAAAAAAAAAAAAACAAATAGCAAAACGAAATGATAAGTACAAGTGAGGCATTGCCAGTTTGGTTTGTCACTCGCAAACATACACGCTCCTGTGAATTTTGACCAAAATAGAAAGGATACATGTGTCTTATTAACCAAGCGAGTGGTTTATTCCACAAACTCAATGACCTAGGTAGCTTTGAATCACAGTTAGTTAGTTATGAATATTTCATTGTATTAGTTTTATTATGGATTTTTCATGTTTTAATTTTTTGATATCCCATTGTGTTATTTTTTATTCAGATTTTTACAGTTGGTGTGACATCTTACGAGTTTTAGCGACTTAACTAAGTGTATGTGTAGACGTAGAAGAGTATTTCTGAACAATACCTACCCATGGAGTGTGCTTGTTAAGAGCGGCAAATGCGTTATTTCTCGTTCCAGTTCTTTAGCTTTCTTCTCGTAATCTGTTTTAAGCTCCTGTGTGATTTCATTCTTTTGAAGCAACACCATTTCCCGGTAATGCATAATCTTGATTCTAAATACAAGGCCATCCTGCCGGAGAAAAACACAGGAATTGCATGCTAGGAAGGTTCTCATCAGCTCACATTTCAAATTAAGCACCACCAACCAAGGCGCGATAAAGAGGTGTCTGATTCGATCCCAATGAAGTTGGACCCACTCAAGTTTGCACCCCTCACGTCACGGAAGCGGACTCTTCAGTGAGGCGGAAAAATATTGTTAGTAAGACCGCTATCATTTAGTTGGCTTTCCAAATTCGTTAGCCAATCAAGTGGCAGAATATCGCACGTGAAATTTCCTTTCCAGCGGACGAGACTTTTGTTGGTTTGATAATACAAGTGGTCGGAAAACAAGCAAAAACAATGTCAAAAATAGCCAAAACCATTCTTTCCTGTTGTAAAGTAAAGGTCCTGATGGGTTAATAACAGCGCTATGATAACCTGTGAACAGACAATCTTTTTTTGCTGCCGCGAATTGCAGGTTATATGTCCACAGTACTAAGCAGGAGAAATTGGAAAACGCAACAATCACCGGTCATTTTGGATTTGTGTTTGAGGAGAACTGGGGCAGGCAAATCACATGATTATCGTGACGTCACCTATTTTTTAAAAGTTCCGTTTTCAAATTATTTTCTGTTCACAAGAAAATGCAAAGCCGGCGTCTTCAAGTTCCTCCCGTTTGACGGACTAGTGTCGACTGCAGACCTAACCGTAGAAATAAAGATTGGTTTTCGAATTTCTTCGCCGCAGTGTGGACTAGGCCTTAGATGAATCCTATTTGTGGAAAGCCAGTTGGTTTTGTTGACGCGTTAATCCTTTGAACCGAAATTTTTCAGCTACTCACCTTGAGAACATCTACATGCTGAGGCGAAGCCGCAGTTACAAGCGAACACTCGCTTTTCAGCAACTTAGCAAGTCTGATGTGAAAAGCTGCTTTAATGTGTTCAATAGCAGCTAGATCATCCGGCCATTTACCACTGGTCTCGAACTGTAAAACAACTTGGAGAAAGCTAGAGCTTTAGACTTTTTCCTTTAACATAAAATAACTAAATTTACAGCATCAAACACAAAAGACATTTCAGGAATGGAGATTAACTTTTTAATACAGGCTAGTGGCATGTCAGATTTTACCAGCCAGAACACTGAGTTTTTAACTCGCCAGATTTTCCACTAGTCAGATTTAGGTTTCCATTTTTTTTCTTTCTTCTTTTGGAATGCTTCATTACAGCTTACAAGATATAAAATCATTGAAACGTTGAAAACTGTAGATATTGGAGAGGTTAAAGTTAAACAAATTCCAGAGATATACCTTTCGTAATTCCAACTGTGTTCAATTTTTACAATCTTATTTGGCTATTTATCGGAAATAACAACTCTGTCAAGTTTCAATTTCACGAAATACTAGAGGCTGGTTTTTTACTGGCCTAAGAGTTATAAAACCCAACCTGCTAGCCACATCTGAAGTTATACTAATGTGTTATTGCTATCAGTCTCCATAATTACATTTTTGAGTCTGCAAGACTTCAAACAAAGAGCAACAAGCAACTCTAACTTGCTGACAGCACAATACATTACTCTTAGAGAAAGTAGTTCTTTCAATTTTCCACAATGTTTTTATTGCCATAATTTATACACGCTACTCACTAGCTTGTTCATGACTATTTTTCTGTTAGGGCCTTCTGTTAGGGCCTCCAGACTAGACACTTCGCTGTGGACAACTAAATGTTATCGACAACTAATTAAAAAAACGTAGTGTGTGAGATGAATTGTCGACAGCTAAACGATAAATTTTTAGTTGAAGACAACTAGGCAGTTTCCCATTTCGAAAAGGGAAACTGCTTTAGTTGTCGGCAAGTACGATTTGACCGTTTTTTGGGAGTCACATGACACACATTTGAGCATGCGTCTTGTGTTTTGGGCACGCGTAGTGAACGTCATTTCCCAAGCTCTCGCTGGCGTGACTTAGTTATGGACAACCAACACTCCATAGTGTGGAATGCTCGCATGGAACACAATTAATTGTCGATAACAAATACTTGTCGACAACTAAATGTCTAGTCTTTGGAGGCCCTTATATATCATAATTGTATTGGAATTTATGAACTTTAGATCACGAGCTTACGCGAATTATAATTTAATGTGCAGAATGTGTCCGTGGTAGAACAGAGAAACGGAAGGAAGCAGGACCTTTCAAGTTCATGAGGCAAAGCTCTGGAACGGAATTCCTCTAGAAATACGTTAAAAGGACACCATCGGTTCCTTTAGCTCGGCCATGAAAAAAACATTTCTTAGCATAGTGTTGTGAATAGAGATATTCATGTGCTTTGAATTAATTTTTAATTCTGAATAATTAATTTTATAGATATTTTATCTGTAGATGTTGAGATGTTTTTGCAATTAATATTCATACTTTGTACTATTCTAAGTTATTTTATAATTACTCATAGATGTTTAGCACAGAGGGTCACTAGCTTATCAGTTCATACTGTCATGTGTCACCCTCAGTAAATAAAGTTCATTAAAATAATAATAATAATAATAATAATACCAATTATTAATATTATTGTTATTATTATTATTATTATTATTATTATTACCATTACCATTACTATTATTATTAAACTAAGGTGCTGTGAAGTCGCAGCCATTGTAAGAGAAATGTTCTTTTATAGAATCTCACCTTCCATGGCTGGACACCAAACTGTGTGTTTTATTTCCGAAGGAAGGAGTACATTGCACGCCAACTTTTCATCACCAATTTGTGGCTTAACTTTGCTATTTTTAAAACAAGGGCTTGGTGGAAAAACCTAGACAGAAGAACAACAAAACCTCATAAACCTTTCTTATGTGCATAGTTTTGTCTACAGTGTAAGTAAGGCCTCCCAAATGCAAAGCTTAGAGTTATTTTGTTTCACATGTAGCCCTCTAAGGCAAAAAAAAAAATTGTTAGGCTTAGCAACTACCCTGCTATAACGTTTTTTGAGTTTTGATATTTTCACTTGTTTTGTGCTTCTTATTGTTATCCCTAGAGTGGCTTACCATTAAGCATTCTTTCATGTACATGTATTAAAATGTAACAAAATTTTTCGTTGTCTTCAAGTTTGTTCCAAATACAAAACTGGCAAGTTTTGAAATGTAAAATTTTTCCACTACATGTAAAATGTGCATCCCTACTGAAAGCCGTCCAAAGAAAAAGCCTTTTGAACAAAATAAGCAAAAATCTTACTATCGTCATTTTACAGTATAAGGCAAATTGCTTGTAACATCTTTGCCAGGAACCGATAAAAATTCTGCGGGATGGAACTGATCTTTATCAGTTTTCCTTGTTGATGGTTTTCTTTATTCTCAGCACCTGACTGCTTGAGACTGTACTGACATTGTAAGGGGAAACTGGATGTTGATCAAAAAACTCCTAAGTGTTTTCCCTACCTCTGCTCCTCTGAAAACAGAACTAATTCCCTGAATCGAGTTGACATTGAGTGGCAAATCCAATGCACGGATCTGTTTACACAAAGCATTGTACACCTGAATCACTCTCTGAGCTTCTTCATCACCTGTTCCACTGTCACATGATGCACCATGTGTCTGCAGTACACAGTCCAGCTGATTCGCAACAAAAGTCAGCAATGCTGGATCAACACCACCGTGTCTACAAAAAAAAATTGAGTTTTAATAAACTTTCCCCATGCTAGTGGGTCAGTTAAAGGTGGCTTCAGGGGAGGGGGGTGAAGAAGGTGGAGGGTGGAAGGGGGAAAGATGTTTAATAATTCTCCCACAGATAGTTCTTCTCTCTGCCATGCTGTCGCAGGACCAAACCACCGCCTCAAGAATAGAACCATCTTTAAATCGGCGCAACTCCGATTTCTCACCCCAAAATGCACGGAAAGATGGAGCCTGCCAGGACAAAAAAATAACAATAAGTGAAAATGCGTCATGTGCAGTTTAGGAACAAATCTTTTCCTTTGGGAGGAGGAGAAAAATTTTAACCAAACATGAAGATTTTTTCCCACCCTTAAGTTCACCAAGGATATTTTTCAGCAAACGCAGTATCCCAAGGTCAAAAGGACGTTTTCAGTCTTTTTACTTCCATTTTGGCAATTGTCCAATCCCCCACAACCTCTTCCAACAAAAAGATCCATCCCTTATGAACTAAAGGCAAAGTAAATAAAAAGGTATTATCAAGTGGCAACTGGGCCACCACAGTGGGGAGGGGGGGCGGAAGGACACACAGGCAAAGGAAGGGGAGGCTGGAGATTGAAGGTACAGGAAGCATATCAGATTTTTCTCAATATACATTTATTTAATATTTTGTATCTCATTTGCAGCTGAAAACTTTGTTTCATTTTGTTTTTCTGATATTGAAAGCTCGATACATTGTACTGTACATGTATGTCAGGGTTCTGGCTAATTTGCCAATGTACATATGTAGGGTGTCAACATATGGAATTCCAATGGGTCAATTCCCACTGCTCCAACCAAATCATTATAGATTTTCTGTCAATTTGTTGGGTCATGTACATGTAGCTTGTCTAGAACACTGGTACATACATAAATAAAGAACACCACTGACTCTCAGTGCTGTCAGCTGAGTGTTCTACATGTATATTGACAATTAATAACAGTGTACATTGTACATACAATAGAAGAGATAACCACTGACCCTCACACTAGGAGCTGTATTAACAACTAGCAGTGTACACTGTACATACAATAAAAGAGATAACCACTGACCCTCAGTACTGTCAGCTCAGGGTCCTATGTACATTGACTACAATACACAGAGTACATGCCAATAGAACAGATAACCACTGACCTTCAGTACTGTCAGCTCAGGGTCCTATGTGCATTGACTACCATACACAGAGTACATGCCAATAGAACAGATAACCACTGACCTCACTACTGTCAGCTGGGGGCCCTGTGTCGAGCACGGTATCTGCATGGTCAGAATTCAATAACAAGCCCAGTGTCACACTGCTTTGACTTCTGGAGAGTGGAGCTTTGTTCACAGGCCACTACATTAAAAGAGCAAGAGTTTGAAACAACACACCGTGTGTTAACTACATAGAGAATCTAAATCCACAGTGGTTCATTACATACTTAAAACTAATTAACAATTATTCCATGAAACCGCGTTGGATATGAAGTGATAAATAACCAACGAGCGCGTAGCGCGAGTTGGTTATGATCACTTCATATCCAACAAGGTCGAATGGAATAATTGTTTTAGTATATTCTTAATCGGGTTTTTGCCGCCGATTTTTATTTCAACAATTTTACAGAGCGGAAAATTTTTAAACTTGGCGCACTGTTTTCCATATAAGGTAAAACTCCGACTAATGGCTCATAGTCGGAGTTTTTGAGCCAATCAGAGAGCTAGAAATGCAATAGTCGGAGCTGAGAATATACTAATTCCCTATAGCTGCAAAAGGGTATTACACTTAGAAAATAAGGTTTAGCTGGGTGTATATGTTGCAGTTAAAAATATTCAGTAGGTAATTTTTTTTTAACTAGGTAAATTTATTATTTAACTAGGTTTTTTTTTTTAACCAGGTAAAAAAAGAGGAGAAAAATCTCATTTCCTACTCTTCTCTTCATCTCTCCCTGCTCCCACCTACTTCTTCTTCTCTTTCACTATCTCCCTATTCTTTGCCTACCTCTTCTTATTTTCCTATCTAATTATTAATTTCAAAGGAAGAAGGAAATTACAAGTACCTACCGTGTGTTGAACCCAAGACCTTCAGATTACATGTCCATCTCGATCTCCACTAGACTACACAGCTCAAGTTGAAAAAAATTTCTTTTTTTTCTCCTAATTATTGCTTTTTTGGGTCCCAGACTCACCTCGGTCCAAACTTAATTTATGCAAAACGTGCACATGCGCACTTGGATGAAAACGGGACTTCGTTCGTGAAAGCAATGGAAACTGCCACGTTTTGTGTCAGCAAAGACATGTTTTATGAGAAGTTAGATGCGCAAAAAAGCTCTAAAAAGAAGGAAAGCAAATTAACTGTGTTTATCAACGATCAATTTTACGACAAGGTAAAAAACTGGCTAAAGAATGACAGCAAAAATGAAGCAGAATTTGGACTAACCAAGACCGATGCAGCGGCCATTAAACGAAAGCAGTGGACGATTCAAGGTGGAATGACGGAACAACAATAATATTAAATATTGCCTAAACTACCTAAAAAAAGCTAACCGCAAGCAAACTGAAGTGAAAGCAAACCGCAAGCAAACTAGTGATATTCTGTCTTTGCGCCAAATAGTGTCACCCCTAACCGACACGGGCTAACGGGTAAAATCTGGCTAACCGGCACTCCAGCTTTGTCAATATCCGTTGATCTACTATGTGAAAATGAAGAACATCATAACAGATTAAAAATATCCAGGTAGAAAAATTTGTTTTAAAATTACCTAGTTAAAAAAAATATTACCTAGGTAAAAATCAAATTTACCTGAAGAAAAAAATTACCTACAACATATACATGTAGATAACCATTGCATGCTTTAACTAACCATCAATTTATAATACTAACCAAATGGTAAAAATTCTGATGAATTCATAATTTTTGTTGTTAATATCAAGACTTTCAGCACCAACTGTTGTAAATCTACGGCAAATTTATCATAAAAATTCTTGCAATTGAAGATTACAATGAATGATGGAATGAATAAATTGCAAAACAAATACATGTATGTTGTAGTTTCCATGTTGCTTTGTATCAAGATAATTTAAGCACTAATTGTTGAATGCAAGGAAAATTTACTGCAAAGATTGCTGAAAATTATAATGCATGAATAGTTTCCAGTTGACACAAAGACTTCTCAAAAAGTACCAATGACATCCAAAAGATTTCCAAAATGTGACATATGAACTTCTAAAGATTCTATATTTAATAGCATGCAAACAACCGCCTCAGTTAAACTCCATCATCAACAAACAACTTCTCTCTACTCAGCACCAGACATTTCTTATAATACTAGTTTGAAGAAGTTGCTAAAATATCAAGACAAATGCAGTTCCCCTGACGATCTCCTAAATTTAATTCACCTGAAGTGGAGTTTGTGGTTTGAAGTAAAGCATCTCTACTCTCTTTCCCAGGCCTCTAGTGACAAGATGAAGCAGCCAATCAGTGACAACTGGGGTCCAGTCCCCTGGATGATCCATAAGGTGACAGAGAAGACCATTTCTCCTGCAGACCACTTCTAAAGCACTGATATTGGGAATTCTGCAACAAAAGTGTTTGAGTATGGGTGAATCGTTAACACAAACCTGGACCTCAAGTTCTGCCCATGGAACGCTGATTACGTACTTCCAGAAAATATCCATACGTCCCCCCACAGTTAAGGGATTTTTTTCCAAGACCTCCCACCCCTTCGTTTTAATTAAGTTTCCTACATTTCTTTAAACTTTTTGATTTCACAGAAACTTCCTAACCCCCACCACACCCCCAGGAAATTCAATCCCATCTGTGGGAGGAATATGCATGTTTTCTGGAACAGCACATTTTGACACAAATCCTTCCCAGCAATATGATGAGCCATGATCACAAATAATTTCACTGAAATTGTACATATGTGCACAGAAAATTGAAAACAATTTATTTTTAATTTAAATTTCCTGTATTGCCTACACGTACATTTAGCAATAAAATCTATCATGTTTTGATGGCAGTTGACTTGCTGGTAATTTCTCTGTCCCATCAGTGAATCTCAGGGTTCTTTAAACTCAGTCTTGAACATTTAAAGTCGTATGTCAAATTAAAATTCAATGTCAGCTAAATCAACAACCAACAACATTGACATGCTCGTACTCACTGTAAAAATTGATCAAATGTTCATATAAATGGCACAGGCTTCATGGAGAGCACTTCAAAGCTGTCTTTAAAACTTAACTGTCCAAAAATTCCAGCAACAACCTGACCTTGTGCTGCAGCTGACAATTAATCAGAGAAATAATCATGAAAAGTACAACCCTTGATGACAGCAAAATGGCATCTTTCCTGTGTCATTAAAATGTACTTCGCAAGTCTCGACAAATGTGACAATTGAAGATTCTTATATGCTCAGGACAGCAGACAAGGCTTCTGATTGCCTAATTGCAAATTTAGGTACGGCCGGTAATGTTTAATACTGACAACACAGTTCACTTACTTTCCTGTATTGAGCTGCAGTCATCCCAGCACACAAGTTAAGGTAGCCAGATGGATCAACAAACACAACATCAAGCCCGGAATGAAAATCTGCCTTGGAGGACTGTAAGAATGACAAAATAAAGACACAGTTTTTTTAACTTTCTAGTGGTGGTGAAGATTGCATGTGTTATTGACTGTGGGAGCTTTGCTGGTTGGGGCCTCAGTCCCTGGGGGTCTGGCCTACAGGAGTTTGCCGGATTGACTAAGGGGTGTTGGCAACCGGGAATGAGTATTATGTGACAAAGCAATTTGAGTGGAAAATTACTAAGATTAGGGCAAACTGTGAGTGAAGCTGTGACGTTGAATAAAATCAGTGACTATTTATTATGGATATCAGAACCCAAACTGTAAGGGAATTCACAAGACTAAAGGGGCAAAGGTCCTGGTCTTCCCAGCTCAAGCCTGGAGGGTAAGTAATGGGCTAGTCTTCCAACCCTGTAAAACATAATTGATTGCGGAAACCTTGAGCACGAGGACTGATACATGTTAACTTACATGTATACTGTGCCATTTTGTGGCATGAAGAAGAAAGCCAATGATGAAATGACAGTCAGTCCAACACAACATTTATCTGACATTTTAAAAACCTCTTTAGAACCTCTAACTGCTTTACTGTGCACTGTCCTGAGAAAATAGAGCAAGTACATATATGTTAAACCTAAAAAAAGAAAGCTAACTGGGAGCTGGTCACGTTCTCAGCTCCCAGTTGGCTTGATACATGTAGCTCAGTTGATGGAGCACTGCACTGGTATTGTAGAAGTCACTGGTTCGAATCCCGCTCAAGACTGATAGCTTTTTTCAGGCTTTAATTTCACAACTGCTTAAAAAGTTGTGTATATAACTGTGATGATCAATCATGTCTTCATATATAGTGGAACCCTATTAATCTGACAGTCAGCATGCCACAAAAACCTGGTAGTACATGTATCAAAGGCATTAGGCTTGTTACCTAAATATTACGTATTTATGTCTCATAAACCAAGCGCAGGGCCACACTGGGGAAAAAAATCGTCCTCGCTGTGTTAAACAACATACAATTTAACTGTAGGGTGGGTTTCTACTGTTTTATCTAATCTATGTACAACAGTGGTGCTGGAGTAAACAATGTCTTGTGTACAGCTGCAAGGGCTAGTATTTAATAAATAATTCAAATCTACAGAATCAGCTTACCACATTCCCTTCTTCAATGTCTTCTCTGGTCATCATTATTCCTTCTTTAGTCCAGTCAGTGGATCCTAACATGATTTTAATGAGCATTTTAGAAATAACAAATAATTATGAATTATTAGTTTCAGTGTTGTCATCTCTGTCAGACAGATTACAACATCTAGCTATTAAATATCTGGCAATTTTTTCAGGGGATCCCAAATGTATTAAGCACCACTGTGGAAACTCTCCTTTCTTTGTCTTAGTGGACTTAAAGGGCCTCGACAGACTAGACACTTAGTTAACATTGTTGACAACTATTTGTTAACAACAACTAAATATTATCAACAACTAATTGTGTCCATAGTGAGCATTCCACACATTGGAGTGTTAGTTGTCGATGTCCAAGTCAGGTCAGCAAGACCTTGGGAACATTCACTATGCATGCTCAAAACACAATAAGCATGTCAAAGGTGTGTCATGTTTTGATGGTTGTGGACAACTAAACCAACATTCAGGACTACACACGGGAAAAATCGTCAAAACGTAGTTCTCAACAACTAATTAAAAGCAGTTTTCCTTTTCGAAAATGGAAACCGCTTTGTTTTTGCCAACTAAAAATTAAGCCTTTAGTTGTCGAAAGCTCATGTACGTTACATTTTTTAGTTGTGCCATAATATTTAGGTGTCGATAACAAAATAGTTGTCAACAACTAAGTATCTGGTCTGTGGAGGTCCTAATAAACATTGGAGGTGTTCTCGACAAAAGGATAATAAAAGTCATTTTAATGAAACATACTAAATGTAGAACTGCCCTTGATTCCCCTTGATAAAATCATGCACAATGTACCCCTAATATCATAAATCAGATTTACATTGTTTATCATTTGATAATCCAATTGCATTCTTCTTAAAACAGAGTTTGCACTACGTACTCAGTAATGATAGGAATTCCATGTTTTTCACGGTACGAACTACTATAAAACTATACTATATAACGCAGTCTTTTTCATGGTGTAAAAATTGATGCTTTAAAAAACACGGTCTGAGTATTTGACTTAACATTACCAAGTTAACTGATAGAATTTTCTTCTCCTACAAAATTCCACAAGTTTTCCAGGGGTAGGTTGGAAAAAAGAGAATTTTCAAGACATTTTCTAAGTCCTGAAATGCTGCATACCAGCCAAGTGACTCATCAGACCAAAGCTTGTCCCAGTCTCTGTAGTATGAAGGGACTAGGAATACACCGCATTTCTACTCCCCCCTGGATGGGATGCTAGTCCATGGCAGGGTTACCCCCAGCATTAAGTTTGCCATTACCCATTTATATACCTGGGTGGAGAAAGGCACAGTGAGAATGAAGTGTCTTGCCCAAGAACACAACATACATGTACACAATGTCCCCCGGCCAGGACTTTAACCCAGATCACTCAATCCGGAGACAAGCGCACTAACCATGAGTCCTCCCATGGGACTGAAAAGTACATTTTAAAATTCCAGGAGTATTCAATGACTTCTAGGAGCAGTGCAAACCATGTTAAAGGCTGAGCCTATTAATGATTCTTTTTATTCTCATCACTTAATGTCTCCTTGATAATGCATGAAGTTGTAAGGAGAAATCATATGTTGATTGCTTACCAAGGAACTGCAGAAAAACTCTCAGAATCTGGTATGAGCTCACGTGCTTGTTGATCTTTTTAACTGACAGTAAATGAGAGATCAACATAGACGCTAAAAATCCCCCACAACGGCCTCGTCCCTGTGTGAAGAAAGAATATTAGAAAGTGGTGTCACCACTTACACCTCAGTCCGAGTTAACTATAAAATTTTACAAGACAAAGTGTAAAATGGAAACAGAAAATGCCAAACCCTGATCAAGTTCGCACTGATGCGCCAAACTTTTATTAGAGCCACTGCGTCTTTCATTCCTGGGAAATCAGTAATGCACTTATACAAATGGTGAAGGTGCTGCTCCAAGAACATGTCAGACAACACCAAGGCGTTGTAATGAGGTGTTGGTATTCCTGTGTCTAAAAAACATAACACAAAACAAGAAAAGAATTATTGTTAATAGAGGCCACAACATTGCAAATAAATATTAATACTTATTGTACATGTAGCAACGTTTTATATATAATATGTACTCAATGGTTTAAAAAGTTACTTTTTATACCCAATGTGTGGTTTGAGGAAATATCCATACCCACCCTAGAGCTTATATTTGTTGAGAGCATCGTAATTTGGAAATCCCCAGTTTGTGGGAGATCTCAAAAGCCAAATATTTTATAGAAAAGTATGAAGTTAGACTGGAATTTCTGGAGGGGTGGAAGGGTTCAACCCAAAAAAACCTTCACAGGGAGGGCATACAACTTTCAAACTACACGTAATATAAATAATTTTTCCCAGAGAAACACAATACAATTCCACCATCTCTTCCAACTTGTACAAGATAGTAGTTTATTAATGGTAAAAGTATCAAAAAATGTACCAGAAAATGAAAACTGTTCGAAAATCGAGATGAGCAATATTAAATGATTAAGATTAGATTTACAATCAATCTATACGCTACAATATAATGTACAGCTGCATTACAAAAGTTTGTTTTCCTGACATGTTAGCCACTGATAATTAATTAAAAGTGACTCAGAGGTTGTTTTGCCAATAACAAATTATAGAGTTGTAACCTACCAGCCCCATCTTCTGCCACGCCCTCCTTGCCATTGAACCAGTTCTGTCTGACATTATTCTTTTTTCGAGAAAACCTCTGAGGTCTGAATGTACCCACTGATAAACAGGGATGCAATTTGATGACAAACTGTTTCCCAGCTTTATACCTATGAGAGGAATCAGTTGTAAGCACTTTTTATTCCAGAAGATGTCAAATTTGCCACTTGTGTGAAACTTCCTACTGCACCTATAGGTGTAAGCCGGTTAAACAAAACACATTTTCGGAGTCTGGTCTTAGGAAATAAAAATTATTGGAAACATCCTCAGAAATCTTTGGAATGTTCTCCTGAAGAAACTTTTGAAAGTTTGATCTTTTGATATACATGTAGTTGTGCCTTCTAAAAATCTTGGCACTTGCAGGTTAAAAATCTCACGCCTGTGACTCGAAAACGTTGCTACTCAGCAGAGGCTAAAATTGGTTTTTCAGGTGGGGAGAATTAATCCATTGAACAATACAAGTGCAGGTGCAGGGTTACATGAAGGGCGATGGTGATCCATTCGACTTTGCGCCTGCACTCACCTTGCACAGTGGCTTTTAAAACAGATGTTTCAAACCTCTGTGGAGGAGAGAGTACATACAGTATTTAAGCGATGTTTAGTTACTAACCTTTAGACTTGACCAGAAGTATTGGTCTCAGTACCTCAACATTCATGTGCATGAACTGAACACTTTCAAACAATGAACTCTTCATTAAATGTGCTGCTATGATACACAGATATAGAGTATGTTTGTGATGGTATCTCAGGTTCGGATAGTCCTTCGGTTGAAAACACTCCTAATGCCAAAAAAATATTACAAGCCTGCATTAATTTCACGTAATTTCACTTAGTTATACACACTGTACATGTATATATGACAAGCTAGACACTTAAAAAGGAATTCAACTTTGTCCGAGAAACATGTGTTGTATTATAATGCATTCAACATTGTACATTTACATCTATGTACAATGTACATGTAGTGCTCAATATTACATGTATTTGTGTACGCACAGTAGGACTTCTCTGAGAATCAGCCTAGAAATGGACAGAATGTTTGTGTTGACAGTGTAGATCTATATTAATATATACCATAGCTTATTTACATGCAGAAAGGCTATCCTACTGAAGTTACATAAAAGGATGTGTGCATGACAATGATGAGACTTTGTAGACACATACAATTGCCATTGAATTTCACGGAAGTGAGAGATGGAAGGAGAAGCCATAAATCTAGCTAGTGAATGTACAGCATTCATGGTCTTTTCTTTCCTTCCATTAAAGCTTCTTCCGTTAGCTTTAATTCCCATTGTTTTAAAATAAAGGCTATCTCTCTCTCCACCTCTCTGATCACTGCGCTGGACTGATGACACAAACTACAAGTCAATCACCTACAAGTTCAATTACAATACCATTCATTTCTCCCTTTCAAAATGATAACAGTGAGATTGGAGGAACTCCAGAATGAACCTGCAGAAAGTACCTAACCAACGCCTTGTAGCTAGCCATGTGTGTTCGAAGGTACAATGTACATGTACACGCATGTACAGTAGAGGAGTAAAGAATGAACTAAAATGTCAAGCAATCATAAAACCTCTCACCTTCGGCATCTCCACAGCAATATCCACATTCAAGTCTGGTTTCGTTCCTGTCTCAAGAAGATAACTTCCAACAACTTTGACACTCTCTGGTTTCCGAAAACAGAACTTTCCTTTCACGGGTGAGGGGGTAGGGGGGAGAGGAAATTTGGTTCCCCTTGGAAGACATGAGTGGTCTGCCAGCTACAGAAAAGTAGGTGGAATAAATTGTTAATAGGCCATATTCGTATTCCTTGTGTTAGACTGGAACTAGCTTGCAATGGAGGCTCACATGGGGGAATATCATAAATAAACGGCACGTAATGCATGCAGAAGCGATGAAGTTTAAAAATTGTTCCTAGAAGATTGGGTTAGAAATTTTAGGGGTTTACATTTAGGGTAGTCCATTGGTGGTTCATTCAAGTAGTTCATGTACCAGGTCCATCTTGCTAAGGGTCAGTGAAATGTACCAACCCAAATAAAAAGCACTCCACTGAAAAGTTCCTCTCTCTGAAATCAACACCTTACTATCTTTAAAGATATTTGGCAAAGCTCACCAGAAATTAATTGACTTGACATATCGCATGTGCGACCCGCTTGGTCTATCTAAAATTGTATGTATCGAAGATATGTTATTATGAGTTTGCCTGTGAGCGCAAATTTATCCGACACTATATAAACCAATTAATCCACCCCCAGATCTTCGTTTAAAAGCTGAAATTAAAAGCACTGATCCTACAAACAGCAAAGGAAAGCCGCAAAGTACAAGTTTCTCTCTCTGAAATCAACACCTTATTATCTTTAAAGATATTTGGCAATGCTAATTAACTCACAGAAAATTAATTTGTTGTTAACCGTATACTTGTCATCAATGAACATTTGTATCATCTTTACCCTGACAAAACGATTATCGATTGTTTAATCACAACCACTCTTTCGATGACAAAAAATATAAAACCGCACATTTCCAAAACTTCATAAAAAACTGAAAACTGCAAATGAATCGTACCCATACAATGCTCATTCAATTCACTTCACGAGTTTGCCAGTGAGCGCAAATTTATCTGACACTGGATAACCCAAAATCAACCCCCAAATCTTTGTTTAAAAGCTGAAATTAAAAGCACTCTGCTGATCCTACAAACAGCAAAGGAAAGCCACAAAGGAAACCTGCAAAGGAATGTTACTCTCTCTGAAATTGACACCTTAATATCTTTAAAAATATTTGGCAACACTAATTACCTCACCGGAAATTAATTTGTTGTTTTAACTGTATACATGTCATATCGATTGAATGCAGTCTGCTGATCCTACAAACAGCAAAGGAAAGCCACAAAGCCTTCCCCTATCACCTGTGCGACTTTAAGTGATAACAATGGGGTGACAGGCCTAACAACTCCTATCCACGTGTCATAGCCGCTTTGAGATTTTTGCTCGAACTAGTATATCTTTGAGGATCTGCCCCTTTTGTATTGTACGATAGGGGGATCTTCGAATATTTCGCTAAGCAATAATCCTGTTTTTCGGAGGACATTTCACCAGAGTAGAGCCGTTAGAGGTCATAGGTCTGCGTGGTTTCCGCTGCTATCCGCGTGTAATTTGTTGAGTTTGACACCTCTGTTTTTGGCCACGTGCTATTTTTTTAGCTCATTTGATTGCAAGATATGTTTTAAGCTCTCTAAATATTAGCTCTGGAGGGACAAAGTTTGAAATATTCCGTGAGCATGTTGGTTACTTGCATTTTGTATTAGTACGCCGGGCCCGGCTGTTTGATTTACTGTTGCAAGTTATGCTGCTTGTTGTCACGGGTGTCATATTTATCTTTGTCCGGCTTCGCCAGAGATCGCTGTAGCTTTCCTTGTTGAAAGCTATGAGTCTGTCTTAGAGAGACGTTCTTATGCTTCTTGCATCAATTTCAGTGATAACAATGGGGTGACAGGCCTGCACAACTCCCATCCACGTGTAATAGCCGGTTAAAGCTTTGCTCTAACGAGTATATCCTTTAGGGATCTGCCCCTTTTGTACGAGACAATAGGGGGATCTTTGAATATTCTTCTAAGCAATGGTTGTTGTTGAATTAAATGCCATTTCTGCATAAGTATTTGCTTTAAGTTAGGCACTGAAGGGCGATATTGTGTGACAAAAGGCAAGATTCGCTTGTCTTGTTTACGTTTCTGTTGTAGGGCAGCTTTTCTCTCCTCAAATGTAATTTCTGCGAGAGTTGTTGAAACAAGAGTTTCAGGATACCCTCTTTCGATGAGATTTGTTTTAAATTGTGAAATAGCAGTTTTGAATGCTGTTTCAGAGGAGTTGGTTCGGAGAAGTCTGAACGCTTCGCCCTTGATGAAGCCCTTTTTGACCCCTGGTGGGTGGCAACTCGAGAAATGCGTGTACTGAAATGTTTCAGTAGCTTTGAAATGAGTTTTAATGTCTAGTCTAGACTTTTGTGCAAATCTTTCGCCTTTGTAAACTTTTGTGTCGAGGAACGTTGTTTCCGTGTCGGAAGCTTCAGCCGTGAACTTGATAGTGGGATGGTGGCTATTTGCTAGTTCAATGAACTGCGTGACTTCGTCTTTGTTTATATTCCAGATAGAGAATATATCGTCAATATACCTTTTCCAGGCGAGTGGTTTTTGAGCGCTTTGATTTAAGATTTGTGATTCTACCTTTCCCATAAAGATGTTGGCAAAAGCGACTGCCATTTTTGTACCCATGGCTGTTCCATGTGTTTGGAGGTAGTTTTTTCCAGTAAACTGGAATAAGTTTTCTTGAAGTATAAGTTCAAGCGCTCTTTTAAGATGTTGTGTTGGGATGGAGGATTCTCCTTTATAGTAAGATTCGTATGCGTTGCATACCGTTTCTATCCCCTCCTCTTGAGGTATATTTGTGTATAGGCTTGTCACGTCCATTGAAACAAGGATAGCGTTCCCTGGTACTCTCGTTTTTTCTATGAAATTGATGAAGTCCGTCGAGTCTTTCAGATATGACTCCTGTTCTTTTGCTATGGGTTGAAGGAGTTTGTCTACAAATGCAGACAGCCTCTCTGTCGGACCATCACACCCAGATATTATGGGTCTTCCAACCGGAGTTGGTTTGTGAATTTTTGTAAGCGTGTAGAACACTGGTATGCGAGGCGGGTTAGGTGTTTGACAAAACCATAGTTTGGTCATGTCATCAATATAGTTGTGCTGGTGGAGTTCCTTAACTAATTGTTGTACCCTTAGGGATGTCTCTATAACCATAGGACGTTCAAGGGGTTTGTAGTGTTCACGGTTGTCTAACTGGATTTGTCCTTCGAGAATTTTATCTTCAGTGTTTAGGACAACCGTTCGCGTTCCCTTGTCTGCCTTTTTAAGATTGATGTTGGAATCTTCTTGTAGCGTTTTCAACGCCTTTCGTTCTGTGTTGGGCAGATTATCCTTAGGTTTTGTAAGCTGTACTTCAGCAAGTTGAACTTTGACCTCTTCTAAGTAGCTTTCAAGAGCCACTGATTGTTGAACCGGCGGAATCCAGTTTGATTTAACGTGGAAAGGATGCGGTTCGTTGTATTCCCCGTGGAAAATGTATTGTAGGCGCATTCTTCTAGCGAAATGCTCAAAGTCCTTCAAAAGATGGCGCCTTATTTGTGTATCATTTTCCTTAGGTGTGGGGATAAATTTGAGACCCTTAGCTAACAAGTTAGTTTGGTCGTTTGTGAGGTCTATGTTCGAGAGGTTCTTTATGTGTTTTTTGTTTGCCTCTGTTTGTGCATGTAAATGATCGGTTCGATCCTTTTTTCTGCGTTCTTTTCGCTTTTTGTTTTGTATTTGGGATGGCTTTTTCTTCCCATATCCCCGTTTTATAATACGAGAGTCAGAGAGTAGACAGGTATAATCTCTCTTCTGTTTATTGCTGTCATCTAATAATGTTGACAATGACATGATTTCGGCTCTAAGTTCATCGATCCTTCTTGATACATTGTTTTTGTTTACAGTTTCTTTGGGCGCCGAGCGCGCGAAAGCTGTTTTTTTGGTTACAATGCTCTTTTGTTTTTTGTTGGCCTGAACTCGTTTTTCTTGTCTTATGGCTGTGCGGAGGCCTTCGATGTTTCGATTGTGAAACCGTATCAGCGCTTGTAAATAGTCTTGCTCAGCTTTTGAGCGAAGACGTTTAATGTCCCTCTTGAAGTCATCATCCGCTCTTATGTGGGCTCTGGCTCGGTATTGTAGCGACTTTGGACAAGTCTTTCTTTCTAAGTGTCTCTTTAGGGATTTTAGCGCTGCTTGGGAACGTTCAAGTTCCTGTTCCAGTTCGTCGGGCTGATCGCGTTTACGTTTGCGGCGGTGAATTTCTCGTATGGCTTCGCGTTCATCAGTGTGGGTAATTTCTTCTCCATCAGTTGATTCACTGTCAGATTCTTCCGCCTGGTTCGTTTTGTCAGCCTGGTGGTTCACATTCATCTTCGTAGCTCCGTTGTTTTCATTCATGTAACAGTCATTGCTGGTTTGAGCGTGGTCAGCTAATAGACCCTCTGATGTTAGCAGGCTCATGGCCGTAAAAACTCAGGCAAGACCGCTTGAACTTATACTTCAAGAAAACTCATTCCAGTTTACTGGAAAAAACTACCTCCAAACACATGGAACAGCCATGGGTACAAAAATGGCAGTCGCTTTTGCCAACATCTTTATGGGAAAGGTAGAATCACAAATCTTAAATCAAAGCGCTCAAAAACCACTCGCCTGGAAAAGGTATATTGACGATATATTCTCTATCTGGAATATAAACAAAGACGAAGTCACGCAGTTCATTGAACTAGCAAATAGCCACCATCCCACTATCAAGTTCACGGCTGAAGCTTCCGACACGGAAACAACGTTCCTCGACACAAAAGTTTACAAAGGCGAAAGATTTGCACAAAAGTCTAGACTAGACATTAAAACTCATTTCAAAGCTACTGAAACATTTCAGTACACGCATTTCTCGAGTTGCCACCCACCAGGGGTCAAAAAGGGCTTCATCAAGGGCGAAGCGTTCAGACTTCTCCGAACCAACTCCTCTGAAACAGCATTCAAAACTGCTATTTCACAATTTAAAACAAATCTCATCGAGAGAGGGTATCCTGAAACTCTTGTTTCAACAACTCTCGCAGAAATTACATTTGAGGAGAGAAAAGCTGCCCTACAACAGAAACGTAAACAAGACAAGCGAATCTTGCCTTTTGTCACACAATATCGCCCTTCAGTGCCTAACTTAAAGCAAATACTTATGCAGAAATGGCATTTAATTCAACAACAACCATTGCTTAGAAGAATATTCAAAGATCCCCCTATTGTCTCGTACAAAAGGGGCAGATCCCTAAAGGATATACTCGTTAGAGCAAAGCTTTAACCGGCTATTACACGTGGATGGGAGTTGTGCAGGCCTGTCACCCCATTGTTATCACTGTGTATTGTAACCTGCACGTCTCAGTGACGTCTTACAAAGAATACGCGGCCTTACGGACGGACAGATTGTCGTTCTCGACATAGGCTCGATTACCAGCCGCTGTTCGGGAAAAGAGCCCGCGCTCCTCCCCCGAACTCACGGTTGGACTCGTGGACTTGGCATTGTTAATTTCAACCAATAAGAAATCTGCCTGCCTGAATCGAGCAGGCTGCATAAATTAGCTTTCTCGCAGTAGCAAAGGAGTTGTTCGATATGAAGTGCGATCGCATTAGGGGGATATTTAACCAAATACCGTCAACTGATGAAATCTTACCTGATCTAAACCATAGTAGCATATAGAACACGAAAAATAGTCAACAGACTTATACGTTAGAATCTATATTTGAATCATGTGGTACCAGAATATGAGATAACGAACAAAGTAAACAAAGGGAGGAATAAACGCAAACATCGATTTCAAGAAACAAAACACCCAGTCAAATTGATGTGTACCTTAGTCTTCTTGAAGAGAAGCAACACCAGTCTCTGGCGAAGCCAGACAAAATTAAATTTTTAAATGAGCCAAAGCAAACCGAACAAGTAAAACATAAACATGGTGTCAACACCATTTACACCAACATATGTGTGACCTTTGACATGACAGTTGCTACAGTATAGTCAAACCGTTCTGCTCTACTTTAAAAAAAAAAAAAAAAAAAAAAAAAAAAAACCCTTCTATAGAACACAGCATGTAAAGCCCTTCCGCAACAATAATGTGAAAAAAACGCCACAAATTTTACGAGCCGTAGGCGTCATGTGTGCCTGCCTATGATTGTCATCAGATGACATTTCCGGCCACCTGAAGCGTCGCAAGAATTACATTATTTTGAGACGTCACAGACATACTTTGCCGCTCACGCGTCCAGCCGTCTCTTCTCGGGGAGGAACGTAGACCGGACTCGAGAAAGCGGCGGAAATCGAGCCTATTCTCGACAGTGAAAAGCGCTAAAAGAGAGATTCAGTTGTTGAGCATTTCCAGATACAAGGCTGTAATATCCACCATTACACACAACAGTAGCGTCAAATAAACGGCACGACAGCGAAGACTTCGAATTAGGAACCTTTTTCACGGGAGTATAACGTAGGTTTTAGTCCCGCAGAAACCATGAATTCGAACCAAAGCAGATCTGTCATGTCACGCGAATGTATCATCAGTGTCATGTCTTCGCGTGCCGGTCCATGTGATCACAGTGGGCGATGCTCGTTGTGATTGGTTTAAATGTAACCTAATAAAATTGATCAAAGTTCAACGAGAACAGTGAATGAAACCGTTCTGTATCAGAGGTTTTCCGGGCTTTTCCTCGCGACTTCGCCGATCGTGGCTACGGCCTCCGGCAGCCCAAGCGAAGCGAAGTATTTTCGTTTGCCTCGCGCGAGTAAAAACCTCTGGTACCCAGGGAACGTCGAGCCTGACCCGGGCCAGCCTTTATACAGATCAAAAACTGAAAACATGGGCTAGAAAGATGACAAACAAACAAACAACAAAAAAATTGAAAGTATAACAGGTATAACGGATGGTGGTAGGTCCTGATGGAACCCAAAGAAAAGTGAAACAAATGGTTATTTGACTGAAAGTTCCAACCATGAGCTTTTAGGCCACTGTTTACATCTAAGAATTGACGAAATTTCAACCCTTCTCGCCGGGTCAACCCGAGTCTCGACAAGGGTTACCCGGCAAGGGGGGCTGACCCGGCTTGACTACTGCTTTCATGTAAACGCTGATAAAAATTTGACTGTAAAAGGGTTGCCCGCCGCGGCGATTCAACCGGAGGAAAAACCACCCGGGGTCGTGTAGAGGGCCTTACACGGAAATTTCGTAGAATGGTGGAAAGATAACTTCAAAATATCTAGATGCACGTTTGAATATTGTCCGAGTGATTGGTCCGGATTTGGCAAACAAGGATTAACCAATGTCTTTGTGTTTTGCCATGACTCGTACGTAAATTGAAAACAAATGTTGCCGGAAAACGTGATAGAATGAGACCGACGCAATCTGGACACCACGGGATGTGAAATAATATGCGACCGCAAGCGGATGTATCTGTCATCTCGACCTCGATTACCGACTTAAACCATGCCTGATCACATGGTAAAATCGAACTTTTACCTCTGTTATCTTTCTGTTATCTTGAGCGGCGCTCGCACACACACAATGTTTACCAGTAAAAAATCAAGTAAAGCTTAAATATCCATCTTGTAAATGTTGTAAATTAATTCTGGCTGGAAACGCGATTACTGTGAACTGAGGTGTGCAACTTGATCCTCTGACTGCGTAGAGAACCTTTTTTTGTTTGAAAAATGAGAATTAGTTGTTTATTAAAATTTTACTTACCTGCAAACAATAGTGGTCTGTTCTGCTGTCATTTTTAGTGAAATTAGATCGTTGTTCTTATCCTTTGACGCTCCCTTTCCCACGTTGAGTTGTATCCGTTGATCTGGTCGCGGAAAATTATCATAGCTGTCATATTCTGCCTAGATACATCTGGTCATCTGGAAATTACGTTTCTCGGTACGTAGAGTCTGTTCACATTTTGCAATTTTTTGCACGAGGCTGCAGCGTCAAAATATTTTGTAATTAACATCGTTCTGATCGTTCCCCTATGTTTAGTGTATACTTTGTGTCCAACGGTGGGAAGCGCGGTCAGGATTTGCCGACCCGTTGTTGGAGCGTTTGCTGCCTGAGGTTGAGGTAAGAACTACTTCGAGTTGTAAATAAATGAGCCTATAAATTATTATATTTAATATTGCCAACGTTAAGCAAAGTCCGCGGGAAAAGCCGGCACTGTTTTTCAAACCGTATTCGCAATTATTGTATTTCAAACGCACCCGAACTGCCGAAAGTATAGCTTCATTGAGCTGGTCAAAGGCAAGACCACAAAGGGGTCTAAAATGTTTTCGAACTTGGAAGGGCTTTCGAAGTTGTCTCTTTATCTACTGTGATCTTACTTCCAAGTGCAATTTCTGTCACGACCACTGAGTAAAATCAAATCCTGGTACTGGTACTTTCAATGCGAACATGAACTATGCAGACTATGGAAACACATCTGCCTTTTCTGACAAAACGAGATAGTGTAATGATTGTTGATTATTTTTTCCCCGGCGTAAGAAAGTATTGTTCCATCAGTTTCTTTACTGTCCGATTGTGTTCTTTATAGAACCGAAAGCTGATTCCCTGTTATTGCCTTTTGGTATAGCCGAAACGTTGCCCGGGAATAGGTGTTAACCAACACTCTACTGTCCCACTCTACTTCGACTGATCTAAAGGCACGGTGCCAATTCAAGAAACAATTCTGATCTAACAACGGCCAGGCAGGATTCTTCTCATATGTGTTATATCTTTATTCGGGCTTATTTGTGCCTTTGTGGAAGTTATGGTTTTTACGGATCTAATAACTGTACTTTGCGATTTAGAAGGGAAAATACATCAGGGCATGCCTTGTCACATGCCAGAAAAGAGCTGAAGGTAATCATGTTAAACTCAAAAATCGTCATTATTTTTTCTCACGGGTTTCCGTTTGTTAATGCGCGTTTTTTCGCACATTTGGTTTTGGTGGACAATGTATTTTGCATCCCTGAGTTGTTACCGGAAATGGAGACCCAGTTTCGACGATGGTACGGAAAGTGAACAAAACCCCAATTCGAATTTTCGTACTCAGTAGTCAGGAACATTTACTTCAATAGGACCCATCCGAACTAGGCTGAATAAATTCGTTCGGCTTTGCTGAAAATTATGAAAAGTCTTATTGCAACCAATTTTCAATTTGGTCAACGTCTCCGCCATTTTAAAATCCAAAATTATTTGATGACCACAAGATGTCAATCACGCAAGAACGTGGACAACTTCTGTAAATTCACCGTCCGCTCTTGAAAAGTGAAATTATCAATGACAGATATTACTGGTCACATTGACCATAAACTGATAACGTGAACATTTTAGGACCTGGAACTGGCCTCTCAGAAGAAATGACCGCTTAGAAGAGGGTGACCATTAAACTGCAAGTTCACGCACTAAACTAAAACAGAATCATCGTACAAGACAAAAAGGCAATGGCTGGGGTTTTCCTACGAAAGTCCGAGTATTAAATTTTCTCTGTACCTTGACTAATGCTGACATAATAATAATATTAATAATAATAATAATGATAATGATAATGATAATGATAATGGTAATGGTAATGGTAATGATAATGATACTGATAATGATAATAAAAAGGAACTTGCATCTTACATGTATAGGGTAAAAATTCAGAAATAATAATAATAATAATAATAATAATAATAATAATAATAATAATAATAATACCTCATATTATATTTTGCCTCAATCACAGGCCCAAATCCTAGGGGATGGTTCTGAATCATGTTTTCCAAGGTGAGTAGCACAATAAAAATTTGAGATAAGACTACTGTTGTGATCTTTTGGTCAGTGCATTTCCTGGATAATGTCACTTTTCATGTCAAGTATTCATGACAAAGATGATAACCGTAACTTAAAATAAGAGAGATTCACATGATGAACACAAAAGCACCTTTTTAATAAGCAAAAATTATTACAAAAGCTTACTACCACCAAGTGACCAGTAAGTTCCCGTATCACTTGTCATGATTACGATGTATACCATTACCGCTTGTAATTTCTCATGGTGAAAACAAAATGTCTCAAGCAGCTCTTTGATTGGTACCAATGATCTGAAATTCCTACCACCAAGTGACCAGTAAGTTCCCGTATCACTTTTCATGATAAAGATGTATACCGTTACTTTGAAGTTCACTTGGTGAAGACAAAATGTCTCAAGTAGCTTTTTGATTAACGAAACTGACTTATGAAATTAAAGACAAAATATCACAAGTAGCTTTTTCATTGGCACCGAATGATTATGAGAAATTACTACCACCAAGTGACCAGTAAGTTCCCATATCACTTTTCATGATAAAGATGTATACCGTTACTTTAAAGTTCACTTGGTGAAGACAAAATGTCTCAAGTGGTTTTTTGATTGGCACCCTATGATTATGAGAAATTACTACCACCAAGTGACCAGCAAGTTCCCGTATCACTATTCATGATCAAGATGTATACCGTTACTTTGAAGTTCACTTGGTGAAGACGAAATATCATAAGTAGCTTTTTCATTGGCAAAAACGATTAGAAATTACTACCACCAAGTGACCAGTAAGTTCCCGTATCACTTTCCATGATAAAGATGTATACCGTTACTTTAAAGTTGACTTGGTGAAGACAAAATGTCTCAAGCAGTTTTTTGATTGGCACCAAATGATTATGAGAAAGTACTACCACCAAGTGACCAGTAAGTTCCCGTATCACTTTCCATGGTAAAGATGTATACCGTTACTTTAAAGTTGACTTGGTGAAGACAAAATGTCTCAAGCAGTTTTTTGATTGGCACCAAATGATTATGAGAAATTACTACCACCAAGTGACCAGTAAGTTCCCGTATCACTTTCCATGGTAAAGATGTATACCGTTACTTTAAAGTTGACTTGAAGACAAAATGTCTCAAGCAGTTTTTTGATTGGCAGCAAATGATTATGAGAAATTACTACCACCAAGTGACCAGTAAGTTCCCGTATCACTTTCCATGGTAAAGATGTATACCGTTACTTTAAAGTTGACTTGGTGAAGACAAAATGTCTCAAGCAGTGTTTTGATTGGCACCAAATGATTATGAGAAATTACTACCACCAAGTGACCAGTAAGTTCCCGTATCACTTTCCATGGTAAAGATGTATACCGTTACTTTAAAGTTGACTTGGTGAAGACAAAATGTCTCAAGCAGTTTTTTGATTGGCAGCAAATGATTATGAGAAATTACTACCACCAAGTGACCAGTAAGTTCCCGTATCACTTTCCATGGTAAAGATGTATACCGTTACTTTAAAGTTGACTTGGTGAAGACAAAATGTCTCAAGCAGTTTTTTGATTGGCAGCAAATGATTATGAGAAATTACTACCACCAAGTGACCAGTAAGTTCCCGTATCACTTTCCATGGTAAAGATGTATACCGTTACTTTAAAGTTGACTTGGTGAAGACAAAATGTCTCAAGCAGTTTTTTGATTGGCAGCAAATGATTATGAGAAATTACTACCACCAAGTGACCAGTAAGTTCCCGTATCACTTTCCATGGTAAAGATGTATACCGTTACTTTAAAGTTGACTTGGTGAAGACAAAATGTCTCAAGCAGTTTTTTGATCGGCACCAAATGATTATGAGATTTTACTACCACCAAGTGACCAGTAAGTTCCCGTATCACTTTCCATGGTAAAGATGTATACCGTTACTTTAAAGTTGACTTGGTGAAGACAAAATGTCTCAAGGAGTTTTTTGATTGGCAGCAAATGATTATGAGAAATTACTACCACCAAGTGACCAGTAAGTTCCCGTATCACTTTCCATGGTAAAGATGTATACCGTTACTTTAAAGTTGACTTGGTGAAGACAAAATGTCTCAAGCAGTTTTTTGATTGGCAGCAAATGATTATGAGAAATTACTACCACCAAGTGACCAGTAAGTTCCCGTATCACTTTCCATGGTAAAGATGTATACCGTTACTTTAAAGTTGACTTGGTGAAGACAAAATGTCTCAAGCAGTTTTTTGATTGGCACCAAATGATTATGAGATTTTACTACCACCAAGTGACCAGTAAGTTCCCGTATCACTTTCCATGGTAAAGATGTATACCGTTACTTTAAAGTTGACTTGGTGAAGACAAAATGTCTCAAGCAGTTTTTTGATTGGCACCAAATGATTATGAGAAATTACTACCACCAAGTGACCAGTAAGTTCCCGTATCACTTTCCATGGTAAAGATGTATACCGTTACTTTAAAGTTGACTTGGTGAAGACAAAATGTCTCAAGCAGTTTTTTGATTGGCACCAAATGATTATGAGAAATTACTACCACCAAGTGACCAGTAAGTTCCCGTATCACTTTCCATGGTAAAGATGTATACCGTTACTTTAAAGTTGACTTGGTGAAGACAAAATGTCTCAAGCAGTTTTTTGATCGGCACCAAATGATTATGAGATTTTACTACCACCAAGTGACCAGTAAGTTCCCGTATCACTTTCCATGGTAAAGATGTATACCGTTACTTTAAAGTTGACTTGGTGAAGACAAAATGTCTCAAGCAGTTTTTTGATTGGCAGCAAATGATTATGAGAAATTACTACCACCAAGTGACCAGTAAGTTCCCGTATCACTTTCCATGGTAAAGATGTATACCGTTACTTTAAAGTTGACTTGGTGAAGACAAAATGTCTCAAGCAGTTTTTTGATCGGCACCAAATGATTATGAGATTTTACTACCACCAAGTGACCAGTAAGTTCCCGTATCACTTTCCATGGTAAAGATGTATACCGTTACTTTAAAGTTGACTTGGTGAAGACAAAATGTCTCAAGGAGTTTTTTGATTGGCAGCAAATGATTATGAGAAATTACTACCACCAAGTGACCAGTAAGTTCCCGTATCACTTTCCATGGTAAAGATGTATACCGTTACTTTAAAGTTGACTTGGTGAAGACAAAATGTCTCAAGCAGTTTTTTGATTGGCAGCAAATGATTATGAGAAATTACTACCACCAAGTGACCAGTAAGTTCCCGTATCACTTTCCATGGTAAAGATGTATACCGTTACTTTAAAGTTGACTTGGTGAAGACAAAATGTCTCAAGCAGTTTTTTGATTGGCACCAAATGATTATGAGATTTTACTACCACCAAGTGACCAGTAAGTTCCCGTATCACTTTCCATGGTAAAGATGTATACCGTTACTTTAAAGTTGACTTGGTGAAGACAAAATGTCTCAAGTGGTTTTTTGATTGGCACCAAATGATTATGAGAAATTACTACCACCAAGTGACCAGTAAGTTCCCGTATCACTTTCCATGGTAAAGATGTATACCGTTACTTTAAAGTTGACTTGGTGAAGACAAAATGTCTCAAGCAGTTTTTTGATTGGCAGCAAATGATTATGAGAAATTACTACCACCAAGTGACCAGTAAGTTCCCGTATCACTTTCCATGGTAAAGATGTATACCGTTACTTTAAAGTTGACTTGGTGAAGACAAAATGTCTCAAGCAGTTTTTTGATCGGCACCAAATGATTATGAGATTTTACTACCACCAAGTGACCAGTAAGTTCCCGTATCACTTTCCATGGTAAAGATGTATACCGTTACTTTAAAGTTGACTTGGTGAAGACAAAATGTCTCAAGGAGTTTTTTGATTGGCAGCAAATGATTATGAGAAATTACTACCACCAAGTGACCAGTAAGTTCCCGTATCACTTTCCATGGTAAAGATGTATACCGTTACTTTAAAGTTGACTTGGTGAAGACAAAATGTCTCAAGCAGTTTTTTGATTGGCAGCAAATGATTATGAGAAATTACTACCACCAAGTGACCAGTAAGTTCCCGTATCACTTTCCATGGTAAAGATGTATACCGTTACTTTAAAGTTGACTTGGTGAAGACAAAATGTCTCAAGCAGTTTTTTGATTGGCACCAAATGATTATGAGATTTTACTACCACCAAGTGACCAGTAAGTTCCCGTATCACTTTCCATGGTAAAGATGTATACCGTTACTTTAAAGTTGACTTGGTGAAGACAAAATGTCTCAAGCAGTTTTTTGATTGGCACCAAATGATTATGAGAAATTACTACCACCAAGTGACCAGTAAGTTCCCGTATCACTTTCCATGGTAAAGATGTATACCGTTACTTTAAAGTTGACTTGGTGAAGACAAAATGTCTCAAGCAGTTTTTTGATTGGCAGCAAATGATTATGAGAAATTACTACCACCAAGTGACCAGTAAGTTCCCGTATCACTTTCCATGGTAAAGATGTATACCGTTACTTTAAAGTTGACTTGGTGAAGACAAAATGTCTCAAGCAGTTTTTTGATCGGCACCAAATGATTATGAGATTTTACTACCACCAAGTGACCAGTAAGTTCCCGTATCACTTTCCATGGTAAAGATGTATACCGTTACTTTAAAGTTGACTTGGTGAAGACAAAATGTCTCAAGTGGTTTTTTGATTGGCACCAAATGATTATGAGAAATTACTACCACCAAGTGACCAGTAAGTTCCCGTATCACTTTCCATGGTAAAGATGTATACCGTTACTTTAAAGTTGACTTGGTGAAGACAAAATGTCTCAAGCAGTTTTTTGATTGGCAGCAAATGATTATGAGAAATTACTACCACCAAGTGACCAGTAAGTTCCCGTATCACTTTCCATGGTAAAGATGTATACCGTTACTTTAAAGTTGACTTGGTGAAGACAAAATGTCTCAAGCAGTTTTTTGATCGGCACCAAATGATTATGAGATTTTACTACCACCAAGTGACCAGTAAGTTCCCGTATCACTTTCCATGGTAAAGATGTATACCGTTACTTTAAAGTTGACTTGGTGAAGACAAAATGTCTCAAGCAGTTTTTTGATTGGCACCAAATGATTATGAGAAATTACTACCACCAAGTGACCAGTAAGTTCCCGTATCACTTTCCATGGTAAAGATGTATACCGTTACTTTAAAGTTCACTTGGTGAAGACAAAATGTCTCAAGTGGTTTTTTGATTGGCACCAAATGATTATGAGAAATTACTACCACCAAGTGACCAGTAAGTTCCCGTATCACTTTCCATGGTAAAGATGTATACCGTTACTTTAAAGTTGACTTGGTGAAGACAAAATGTCTCAAGCAGTTTTTTGATTGGCACCAAATGATTATGAGAAATTACTACCACCAAGTGACCAGTAAGTTCCCGTATCACTTTCCATGGTAAAGATGTATACCGTTACTTTAAAGTTGACTTGGTGAAGACAAAATGTCTCAAGCAGTTT
Source organism: Orbicella faveolata (assembly GCF_042242905.1). Taxonomy (NCBI): domain Eukaryota; kingdom Metazoa; phylum Cnidaria; class Anthozoa; order Scleractinia; family Merulinidae; genus Orbicella; species Orbicella faveolata. The sequence goes on from NW_028301554.1 coordinate 2,341,688, forward strand.
TTTGATTGGCACCAAATGATTATGAGAAATTACTACCACCAAGTGACCAGTAAGTTCCCGTATCACTTTTCATGATAAAGATGTATACCGTTACTTTGAAGGTCACTTGGTGAAGATAAAGTGTTTCAAGTAGCTTTTTGATTGGTGAAACTGACTTATGAAATTACTACCACCAAGTGACCACTAAGTTCCCGTATCACGTTCCATGGTAAAGATGTATACCGTTACTTTAAAGTTCACTTGGTGAAGACAAAATATCATAAGTAGCTTTTTAATTGGCAGAAATGATTAGAAATTACTGCCACCAAGTGACCAGTAAGTTCCTGTATCACTTTTCATGATGAAGATGTATGCCATTACTTTGAAGTTCAGTTGGTGAAGACAAAATGTCTCTAGTAGCTTTTTGATTGGCGAAACTGACTTATGAAACTTCTACCACCAAGTGACCAGTAAGTTTCCCTATCACTTTCCGTGATAAAAATGTATACTGTTACTTTGAAGTTCACATGTTGAACTCGACAAAATGTCAGAAGCAGCCTTATAATCGGCACAAATGATTAGAAGTTGCCACTACCAAGTGATCAGTACCTTCCCATGAGTGACTGTTCTTGATAAGGGACAAAACTAGCAGACCAGTCAGTTCCCAGAAAGTTTCTGGCCTCTATGAAATGAAGTAGTAAATTACTGTTACTTTGAGTTTGAAATGTTGCTTCCCAGAAAACAGTTTGTGCTGCAATGTGTTGTTTTGTGCTTATTGCAAATTGTTATGTTGTCCATCTGGTTGCCATAAAAAGGTATGTCTCTATAAAGTCACATAGCTGTTCATATGTGTACATGTAGGTGTAAAGGACTGCATATTATACCGGCCTTAGTACTAAAAATATATCTAATACCATGACATATAATTAATTGAAACTCTATTGCAGTTGATACTGAATTACCCAACCTAATTACAAAATGTACATACAAGGAGGACATGTATCATTTTACCACGACTGCTATTAATCTCACAATCTGATTAGGTAATTTGCTGTTGTCACGCAATGCCTTCTTCAGCTTGCACTCTGAAAAAAAACATTTTTTTTGACATTGATTTGTTGTGGACTCACTTGGCTGCGCCTCTTGAGTCCACAACATTTTGATCACTGTGATGACGTTATCGTTGTTGATAAGAGCGCAGACCACGATAAACCACATTCGATTTCTTAAATTTATAATAATTAATGAGAATAAAAATGAAAACAACAATGATAATAGTACTCTTAAAGATAATAATGATAATAGTAAATGCAAACTGTACCGAAATGAAAGGTATACAGTGGAGTTACATGTACTAGGGAAACAACTTTTGGTTTGAGTCATTGGGGGTTTGAGAAATGAGGAATTCACTCTTGTTTTTATCTAGGTTTTTTGTAAATCTAATCCATATTTTTGTGGTGTAATGTTGGAAGACAGCTGCACCAATTTGGAAAACACTGATGTGATGAATGCACCCTGTTTAAATATTGTTGTTGTTGTTGTTATTATTTGTATTATTATTACCAGTGGGACCGTCAAAACAATATTATAATTATTATTAACAGTTATGTTAGTGACTGGCCCCTTGGGGGAGAGTGAATTTTGTTTCCCAAGAATTTCAATGTTTCCCGAGACAAAGTCGAAGGAAACATTGAGTTTCGATTCATCAAGTGATTTCTTATACCGTAAATCCTCGAATTAGCGCCTGGGGTGCTTATTTCAAATTTAGGAGAAGAAGGGGGGGGGGGGGGAGAGGGGTGCTTATTTAATTTTTCCCAAATCACGGCCTGACATGATCATTTTTTAAAAAATCATCTGTGCGTAAACAACAATATAAACTGTATGTCAACATAAAAAGCTGATCCTAAACTTTAAATTGCGGCACCATTGGTACTTGAAATTTTTTTTTTCACTTACCGGTTCACAAACTGAAACAATGCACAAATCTATTACTACACAACGAAAACTGCTGTATACATCCTTTGTATTAGTTGTCCACAAAATGGGGGGAGGGGAAGGGGCGCTCATTTGAAGGGGGGCACTTATTGTAAATTTTGGCCTATAGGAGGGGCGCTTATTCGAGAGGGCACTTGTTCAAAGGGGGCGCTTATTCGAGGGGGGCACTAGTGCGAAGATTTACAGTATAGCAAAACAAATGGATCAAATCGACAGAAAACAAATAATCACTTTATTGCCAAGTGATATGCAACAGCAGTCAACATTGCGCGGGTAACAGTAAACTGCTTCCTGTTTGATGTCATGGTTTTTGCAATATTGCCCGCTCATGGCATTTGGCGGAAAACAGCTGTTTCATTGTTATATTTCATGTGAACATTAACTAGCCAATGAATGGGCGTAATGAAGTGGGAAAAAAGCCAGCTATATAACAATTTAATATGTAATATACAGGTCACAGGAGAGCTTGTATTGTACTGCACTGGTTATTAATTCATGTGCTATGTTAAAACCATTTGTATGGTCCCAGACAATGCTAATGTTATCAATGAAAATGACCAAGGAGTATAAACAATTCAATCAATCAATCAATCAAGCACTCTCAATCAGTCAATTAAATCAATCAATAGCATAAGTTTAATTTTGACACTGACAGTGTATTTCAGCAGCATGGTTGTTCAGAAACATAGGAAAATCAGAAACTTGTTATTGCAAAAAATAGGAAAATTAGGAACTTTCTTTGAAAAAATAGGAAAATCAATGCTATTTTGATGGACTAAGATAGTTTCCCTGCAACCCATCAGCTATGTCAGTCTGCCACTTTAGTCAGTGATGCAACAGTTTGGCATAAGGACATGTATGGATAACTAATATATTTTCCATGGTTTAATGTACAATGTTATTATCTGTTGACTCTAACACAAGTCACCTGAACTACATTAATAAATGTAGTAGATAAAAGAGGTGCAGAAGAAAATCATTGCAAAAATATGTTTCAAACAGTAAGTCTAACTTATGGAAAGAAATCCAGTAAGCAACAGAGAACAAAGAATGAATTACTGTCACTAACAGTTTTGTTGATTAATTTTATATCATCAAAGTCATGACACCGATTGTTTAATTATAAGTCGACATGTACATCTGAAACACCCAGTAAGGCTTAAATCTATTTTTAATTTTGTAACACATGCTTGGCCAAAAAAAGGAAAAATAGGAGGTTTCACTTCAACAAAATAGAAGAAATAGGAAACTGCTCAAAAAATAAGGGGAAAAAATAGGAACTGGACATGCTGCACTGATTTAGGCTAGTCAATTAATGATCAATCAATAATTAACACTAAACTTGTCCCAGAAATTATTGATATCATTTAGTGTATGAATGGTCCCAAAAACACACACTATTTATCACAGGGCTTGAAAAAAGTGCCGTCCGTTTGTCCGGGACTAGTAGATTTTCCTCCTGGGCAAGTAACTTTTCGTTGTCACTTAATTATCTGATCGCCAAGGACCCAGGTCTTGGTTAATGAGGTCTAATAATACCTGGTGTAACAAAACCTTGCAATGAAGTCATATATAGTATAAAGGAAAAAAAAAGTCAAGCCAGTTTCACATATATCTGCCATTAATATATACATTGCTGTATGTGTAGGCTTTCATTGAAAGAACTTCACCATTTTTTACTCAAAATCTAGCCCTCCAATTATAATACATGTAGCTCATAAAGTGAGTCTTTTGGTTTAAAACTACTACATCAATGCAGATGATTTAAATCTTTCTTGTAAAGAGTCAGGAGAGCACACTTTCGGGTAAAAGTGATGAAACATCATTTCATGAAATATCATCTCAATTTATTTATGTATGCTACTTTGTAAGCTGCAGAAACAAAGCAGCTTAAAAAAATTTCAGGATTGAATTGAATTCCAAGGCAACCCATGACCACTGTAATTCTTCCACTTGCTCTACCAACTGAATTGTTGACTGAAGTCAGTTTTATGCCACAAAAACAAGACAGTCTAAACAAAAACACCTTTATAACAATTATCTTGATACTTTTAAAATTTTAATTAATTTGTGGCATGCCCATATTGTTCTGATGCAAGAAATGTAGCTTTTATATTTCTGATGCCACCCTTAGTTGAAGTCTCATGGGGTGGGCAAGAAAAGAGTGATTTTCTGCCCATCTGATTATTTCATTTACTTGTTAGTTATTTCTTCACAGTTGTTTTCTGTGAATAGCCAATGACACAATATATAATTAGGTCATAAAGTTTAAGGATAAAACCCTTACTGAGAAAAATATAGACAAAGTAATTCTATGCTTAAAAGGAACTTGTAACAAATTAACCAAATGTTGTCTCTTGCACACTGACTAACTTCAATTTCTACACCATAAGTATAAGCTATCTACTATATTTGTATCTGAATCTTTTAGTCGTCATTTGCTTAATTTTCTTTGTCTGTTTACAGCAATATCCTACTGATTTGGTGGCATACAGAAAATTTTTCCGTAAACCAGAGCCAAGCTATATATTCCTACCCAAATCTTCAAAAAAGTTGAGGAAAAGAAACAAGTCCCCAGCAAGTTGTATACCCTCAAACCATAAAAATGGAAAGGTAAATTATTATGTCAGCAAACTATCATGAAGGCATTGTTTTTGTAAATGCTCAAATACCTTCTTCTCCAGGGGTTTATTTAGAAAATGACATTCCGTACCACTGTTACTTATTCAAGAGGAGGGTTTTTTTTACGTGCTTCAGAGTGAATTAACCAACACTTAATTATTTTAGCAACCAAGGAAACACCTTATGTTTTGAAGACATTGGTGGAAAATTAAGGGTAAACTTTCGATAGTTATGAAAAAACTCGAGGAAGGCCGTAATTTATTGATAGTATTCTGCAGATTTGATATTTTAAGTCTGAATAATCTTGGTCACATTGTTTCCTTTTGCAGTCACATTTTCCAATTCTTCTCTGAAAAAAAGTGTTGTGCATAAGTTACCATGCTTGACATGTGATGTAAAGCATAATTAATTTAATTTGTATCTGGTCATAGGCTAAAGCCCATGTAAGCAGAAAGAAATGCAAGAGATTACCTCCATCTGACACATATGGGAGCACACTAGACTTTGATTCTCCTGTATTAGATTCATTTTCTGAAGATGATTCTCATCCTGTCGATAAGTAAGTGTACAAGTCAAACAGTCTTTTTCATGTTTGTGGAGGCAGTCTGGCTGCGTGGTTAGAGCACTGGAATTGAAATCCGTAGGTCCCGGGTTCAAATCCTGCTCTGACCACTAGCTGATGTTGTTCTCGGTGGCTCCGAGTTCAATTCTCGGCTACACTTGTAAATTATAGCCAACTGGTATGACTCCCACCAGCTGGGATTCTCAACCTAGTTATGTTTATTTCAATATTTATTTATCATTGATTGTTTACATATTGGTCCTGAAAAGCCCCAATGGGGAGTGGCCAATTAAGTGTACATTTTTTCTATATATTATTTTTTTCTGGGCTCATAACGGCTTTAACCTGCAACCAGCTGGTAACATATTTCACCTTCCCATCTACTTTTTCTTTTCAGTCATTTCATGTAAATGATTAAATAAATCCCATGAAGGCAGGGATACATTGGCCAGGATAAAACCCTGGATAATGTCAAAAAAAATTGTTGTACATTCAATGGAATGCTTAGCTAGCATTGGTTTATTCAGTATAATTATTCCCTGGAACTACAGTGTACATTTCTCAGATGTATCTTGAGTCTGAGGTTATTTTATATGTGTTCATGTAGTGATTGAGGAGAAAAACAAATTGTGCCAGATTCGCAATGCGGTGGGCAAGCATGCAGGTTCACAGGGCCACACAAGTGAGAATCTTTCAAGGATCCTCGAGCATCTTAACCAAGATCCTCAAAGATCTGGTCAAGAACATTATCTTTAAGGATCTTAAGCAAGTGTTAAAAAGTTATAATAGTTGTAAGATCCTAAAAGATCCTGTAAAGTTTTTCAGCAGGACAACAGGCTGTTTGAACAACAAATTAGTTCCCATATTGTGATAAACCAGCAAAGAGGTATCCACTGTACTATTATAACAGGGTACTGCTAAATGGGTTCCTTAGCTTACATACAGTTTGTTTTTGTTTATTAATAGGATGACATTTATAGTGTTTCATACCCAGTATACAATAAAAATGTGTCTACCAAGCCATACAAGTGTTGAGCAACTTCAATTAAAACTGTATACCCTAACAGAGATTCCACCCCGGAACCAGAGACTGTTTTATCAGGACACACTGGTAGGTCAATAACCAAATAGCCACTGTGGGTACCCAGCCATGACTGGCCATAGACCTCTGAGTGATGACTTGAGAAATTCCCCAAGGATGGGACATAGTAACTGAGCATTCACTCAGGACAAAATAAGCAGTGTAATTCTCTTCTAATATCTGTGACAACAATTTCAAAATCATGTTGTAGAGCAAATCTAAAGACCATAATTGTTTTACCACACAATAGTGATCTATTTTAAGTAAGGGAAAAAACTGCCCTTTGAATTCATTCTACTTCAATTTCCTTACAGATTACATCTGCTCATAACCTAGCAGACTTCAAATGTGATGTCATGTCCTTAGCACTGGTAAAGGGTCCTGTCTTTGGAGGAGGTAATATTCAAATGTGTACCAAAATAAACTACTAGCATCTAAGAAAATGTTATTTTTTTGAAGGACAAGTTAAAGTAATATTTGGTTGCAAAATTAATTTTTTTCATTATACTGGGGTAAATTCATTTGCTCATTTTGTCACTTAACCTCATCATGCTCTTAGCAGAACCAATGCTGACTTCCACACATGTTGTACTCACTGCACAATAAACCACTACTGTTGGTATTGATTATTGTTGGTTAAGTTGAATAAGAAACTCACAACTCAAATTTGGTTTTAATAAACTGATACCTTAAAAAAACTGATCAATTTTTTTTTCTAGGTAAAGAAACAGAAAACCAATTTTCTCTAGAAGCCCTAACCGAGTGGTTGTGCAGCAGTTATGAGGAGACAGACAAATCCTGGTACATTTCTAAAGACAACCTTTTCAGAGAAGCCATCGACTACTTCAAGGTTTCAGACACTGCATCCAATAAAAGAATTTTTTTTGAGATAATAGGCCGCAATATCTTTGGAAAGATCCCAGAGTTCATGACAGTTAATCTTAAATCGAAGAAACAAATAAGAGGGCTGCAGAAAAGAGGGGTGCGACCAGGTAGTAATGCTGCACAATCAGCAAGAGACCGCAATTCAACAGAAATGAAATGTGAAATTAAAAATGATAGCAGAGAAGGTGAAAATGAAAGGAATGTCAACAGTGGAGTGGTCAGTGAAGATATTGAAGGTGTAACAATTGACACTGAGGTAGAGAAAACTGGTGGAAATAAAGAAGACAAGATAGGAAGAGAAGATGAAAATGAAAGGAATGTCAACAGTGAAGCAGTCAGTGAAGATATTGAAGGTGTAGTGACTGACTCTGAGATAGACCAAACTGGTGGAAACAAAGAAAACAAGATAGGAAGAGAAGATGAAAATGAAAGGAATGTCAACAGTGGAGCAGTCAGTGAAGATATTGAAGGTGTAATGACTGACATTGAGATTGAGCAAACTGGTGAAAACAAAAAAGACAAGATAAGAAGAGAAGATGCAAATGAAAGGAATGCCCATGGTGGAGCAGTCAGTGAAGATACTAAAGGTGTAACAATTGACACTGAGAAAGAGCAAACTGGTGGAAACAAAGAAGAGAAGTTAGGAGTAGAAGATGCAAATGAAAGGAATGCTTGTGGTGGAGCAGTCAGTGAAGATACTAAAGGTGTAACAATTGACACTGAGAAAGAGCAAACTGGTGGAAACAAAGAAGAGACGTTAGGAGTAGAAGATGAAGAAGAAAGGAATGTCCATGGTGGTGCAGTCAGTGACTATATTAAAGGTGTAATTATTGACACTGAGATAGAGCAAACTGGTGGAAACAAAGAAAAGGAAGAGAAGATGCAAATGACAAATAACAAGAATGTCAAAGGTAGAGAGAGAAGAAGAGAAGATGCAAATGAAAGGAATGCCCATGGTGGAGCAGTCAGTGGAGATATTGAAGGTGTAATGACTGACACTGAGATAGAGCAAACTGGTGGAAACAAAGAAGAGAAGTTAGGAGTAGAAGATGAAAATGAAAGGAATGCTCGTGGTGGAGGAGTCAGTGAAGATATTGAAGATGTAACAATCGACACAGAGAAAGAGCAAACTGGTGGATACAAAGAAGACAAAATAGGCAGAGAAGATGCAAATATAAGGAATGTCAACGGTGGAGCAGTTAGTGAAGATACTGAAGGTGCCATGACTGACACTGAGATAGAGCAAACTGGTGGAAACAAAGAAGAGAAGATAGGAGTAGAAGATGAAAATGAAAGGAATGCTGGTGGTGTAGCAGTCAGTGTAGATATTGAACATGTAACAATTGACACTGAGAAAGAGCAAACTGGTGGATACAAAGGAGACAAAATAGGAAGAGAAGATGCAAATATAAGGAATGTCAACGGTGGAGCAGTTAGTGAAGATATTGAAGGTGTCATGACTGACACTGCGATAGAGCAAACTGGTGGAAACAAAGAAGAGAAGATAGGAGTAGAAGATGAAGAACAAAGGAATGTCCATGGTGGAGCGGTCAGTGACGATATTGTAGGTGTAACAATTGACACTGAGATAGAGCAAACTGGTGGAAACAAAGAAGACAAGATAGGAAGAGAAGATGAAAAAGAAAGGAATGTCAACAGCAAAGCCGTCAGTGAAGATATTGAAGATGTAACAATTGACACTGAGAAAGAGCAAACTTGGTGGGACCTGAATGCAATGAAAATGAAATGTGATGGCGACCTTGATTCAGATGATATGGATCAGGCAGATGAAGTAACACTAAAACACACATGTACTATTGCTAGTGCTGAGGATATGTTTTGTAACAAGGTAATGCTGTCAAGTAGACAGTGGAACAATGCAAATGTCAAGGATCTAAAGCCTCAAGAGTTAGATTGCCAGAATTTTAAACAGTACTTGTCTTTTTCCGTTCCTAAACCACTGCCACGAGTAAACAGTGAAGAAAGGATGGCGATTTACCAGTCATCTGGTTACTCAACCAGCCACTCAAACAACTGTCTGAGGGCATTCCTGATCAAGGCCTTCCCACCAGTTCAGGTGTGCAACGCTGCAGCAAAAGATTTTAGCAGCTTAACTTTCCCTAGTGATGTCCTGCCACAGTTCACTGGTACATGCTACAGCTCCATTAGGAATCGAACCAGATTCTCTATACAATGTGTGGTGTGCCCTCTCTACCAAGAAAGATGTACCAGACAAGGTGTTTTCTCAAAAGTGTCTAGTTGTGGAGGTAAAGATCTAGATGGAATCTCGCAGGCCATGATACACCATAAGCTCCGTCTGCACCAGTCGGCATTAGCATACTTCAGTGGCTCTTCTGCAACAGTCACAATGGTGGAATCGAACGTCAATAGGGATGTTCGCCAAACACAACAGAGAACTATTTTCCAGGCCCTAAAACTGAATGAGTCCAACACTACAAGTAAGGTTGCACATTGTCTTGGCTTCTTCGAAAATCAAGAAATAGTGGAATCCTACAAAGACAGTTCTGGTATAAGACGGATGACAGCCAAAACATTGTTTCAACGAGAAAGGAGTAAAGGAAGGTTCCAGTGCTTCCACAAGGTTGGACATGAAAAATGTTTAACATGGGCAGGATGGAAAGAGATACATGCAGAGGAAGCCGCAAAGTTGACTGAGAGTAGATCAAGCAGGGCAGCATATGTAACAGTTAACAGGAAAGTTAATTATGATGGAAAAAGCATCCAAGTCAAAGCAGCAATCAAGAGTTTAGACCCTCCATGTTCTGGTAAACCTAGCGGAAACATCAATCACCCATTCACTTGTGATAACTGTTACAACCTTCAGCATTATCTGTTGGATCTACACAAGAAAAGGTCTCGAGCAAAACTGACACAGAAGGGAGAAGGAAGAGTAGGAAAAAGAGGTTTTCGCCTTGATTATGCAACACAGACTGAGTTAAAGGAAAAACTGCATACAATAACTTCAGAGAAGAGGAATTTGGAGAAAACAGTCGTAACAAGGATGCAGCAAAGAGATGTGCTGAGCTGGGAGGAGATGCTGCATAACAGTTGCAAGCATGGTTATCAAGAGAAACTGATTGTTGACTTACTTGCATTGTTTAGAGAGGATATAGACGTAAAAAAACCCGTGCAAGTCACAGTTCTCACCAACCTCGTGGGAAAACTTAAAGGAAATGTCAATCACAAATACATACCACTCATAAAAATGATTGCCAAGTTACACAAAACACGACTTGGGGAGACCAACTACGATCTAATGAGTGTAAGTATGTAATCTGCAATACAGCAAAAACGCCTGTATTTAAAAATAAACATGTTGATTAAGAATCTAAGCCAAGATTTGCCTTCTAGACCCATTGTACATTGAGAACCTCTTTTAGCCTAAAAGTTTGGTGTAGAAGCTTCTATGTGGTTTTGGGGTTTTGAATATCATGAATATACCAATGAATTAGGAATATGGCACGGTTATTATAAATGACATTTTTTTCATTCCTCAGAGTAACACTGATTTCCTGAAACAGAAGTTTGTATATTATGGCTACAATGAAAACCTCATGTTAATTTTATTTTTCTTCTCTTCTTCAGAGTATGTTTGGCCTTCCTTGTAGCACTACCTGTGACAGTTACATGCTCAAAGAAAAACTTCAGCCAGGCTTTAATCTTCCTGTCATTAAACATGCAGCTCAACTATACAATGGTGCACCAGTGATTGAAGCTAGTGATGAAGCAAGGGCTCTTAGGTAAGATCTGTATACCTGTTACATATACAGCAGCCTTTCAAATAGCATTGTCATGCAATAGCACATTGTTGAATAGACATGTATTAAAAACTGGATCATTGGATAATGCAATTCTTTCGCTGGCTTAGCCATCATGAGTTCTATGTTAATGAATTTAACCTTAATGGAAGCTCACAAAAACATCACAATTGACCACATCAGATTCTGTATTTAATATCTTGCCAAGTATTTACAGTATTGCAGATTTAATATCACATCTCTTAATCATTTGAAAGGGCAAAAAGGTAGTTTCCAGAAAAAAATAGGCTGGCTCCATGGAAACTAATATTAAATTTACAGAATTTTAATCAGCAGAACTTGGTAAAAATAAAAAGTAAAAATTTGAGAGAAACAAAAAATACTGTTAAACTCTGCTGTTCAAATTTGTTGCAGAAAGAAACATTTCTCATGTATATATGAGCAGACGCATCCTAAAAACAAAACAGAAATCGAGAAAACCTAGAATTAACAATAATTTTTTGCGAGACGTTAACAGAAAGATTGCGTTTCAGTCGCCATGGCAACTGCACAAATGTGCAAATTGCAGTCTGGAACGAACGCTGCAAAGCAAACCTTTTATCCAAAGTTTCTGAGCTCTACGCTTCGTAAGTTGGCTTAATACACATAAGCCTTAAGTTTCATTCAAGAATTAAGTGAGATTCTAAAAGTAACCAAAACTCGGCAGGATTGTAGATTACCGGGCCACTCATCTGCATCTTATTGAATTTGAATGGTTCCTTTTGTTTCTGTATGCTTCGTTCTTAAAGGCAGTGAGACATGTGTAATTAAGTGGCCCGGTATTGTAAAATCGCTCCAAACTGGCGATCCGAGGAGTATTTAGTCGAATTTGGACACACGTCTTCACATCGAGAACTCGTGTAAAACGACACGTGGGAACGTTTACCCATAATTCCTGCTCCGAATTTCAAGATAATTCTGGAACTTACTTCCTTAATTATTTACGATACCTCCTGCGTTATTTTCCTCCCCAAAAACCATCTTCAGAATCTCTTAGATTCGTTGTGGTGTCTCCGCCATTACGAAAGGGCTTGACGATAGAAGAATGGTCATGTATACCATATTCAAGTGTCTTGGATCAAAATCAGCCAGTGATTGGGTCATTGATTATACTCCATCCGATTCATGTAGTACAAATTTGATAGAAATCGGAATTAACGCGATTTTTTGGCAAGGTATTTTCCTATGGAGCACTGGTGACCTCCCGATCACAGAGCGAACAGTAGTGGCAAACGAAACTAATAGCGTCGGAACGTTCCTCGAACGAATATAGTCAAAAGAATTAGTCTCGAAGTGTCCTTCTTTGAAAAAGCTTAGATTTTGGTGACCAGATTTGTCTGAGTGAGCAGGGAACAGGGCGCAGTAGTGAGAGCGCTCGCCTCCTACAATTTGGCCCGGGTTCGATTCCGGCCCGGTACCATATCTGGATTGAGTTTGTTGTTGGTTCTCGCCTTGCTCCGAGGGTTTTCCTCCGGGTTTTCCGGTTTTCCTCCTCCACGAAATCATCACTACAAATTCCATTTGGACCAGGATAGAGGGCCCGCATGAAAACCAACTAAGGCTGATGTGGTTACCTCTCTAAATATTGCAGTTTAGAGGCGAACATTTTATAGAAGAAGGTCGCCAAAAGGCGATCTCTGAAAACCTTGAGCTTGCAGCGCTGTGATAGAATTGAAAATCTGAATAGAACAAGTGCCCCAGTGACCACTGCTGACCTGTTTCCCGCAGGGATAACTAATACATTGATTCGACACATTGATGCATTTGATTCGTTGGTCGTTGTCTCACCAGGGGACCCTCGTCACCGTAAATGTCTAATTACTGATTAAGCACAAACTCCTTGTATGCCTAAGTCACTGAATATACCATAATTGTGTAGACCACATATATCAGCTAGTAAAATATGTTTCCTTGTAATGCAGATTCCTCCAGGCAGTCCAGAATGAAAGTGGGGATGTTACGTTAATCGGAAAATGCTGGAATGCTGATGTTGACAAATGGGACAATGATGTTCTTAGAATTCCAAAGAAAGATGAGAGCAAAGGTACGATTATAGCTATGTCAGTAAGTTTCTTTTGCTCCTGAGTCGCCCTGGAACACTTGGCCCAGATTAAGGGTGTTTTGCGGAAGGGAAATCCAAGATTGTATTCTTAAATCCAAAAACGGATATTGAGTCTCTTTACAAACAGGTTAATCCAGGATCGCTCGTCTAATGGTGCATCAAAGGAACCGAAGAATCCACTCCGCGCGAGGATTCTTTGTTTGCTTTGATGGGCGGTGCAAATGGCGGCTGTGGTCTGAGAACCCTGTGATATTATATTCTGGATGGCGACTCGTTCCAGTAAAAACACAATAAAATATATAATAAACAAATATAACATAAACAATTTCTTATCATTTTATGCCAGTGGCAGATCTAGGGGAGGGGCCCGGGGGGCCCGCCTCTCCCTTATTTGGGGTAAAAAAGGAAGAAATCACAGAACAAAGAAAAGCCAGCAGGGCAATCAAAACAACACCGGGCCCCCCTCTTAGCTTAAGGTCTGGATCCGCCGCTGTATGCTACAGTACGTTCACTGACTTCTAGAGAGCAATTGCGAAATCGGTAAAAGCACAGCAATGATGAATCCTTTTTCAAGCAAAATAAAGTCGTGTAATAAAATGTGGGTATAGGAGCTCTCCAGGTATGGCCACTTATACAGGTAACCGTATCGAAGACAGGCAATATGGGACTAAAAAAGGGTGACCGCAACTGCTTAACAGAGGTGACCGGTCAATACAGGTAGCAAGACACAACGTTTCTTTGAGCGGAAATTCTGGGCTATGATAGATGAAAGTAGACTCTTGAACACTTTCTCTACCTATTTAAAATATTATTTAGTCGTCTTTTGAAAGCAGTATTTTTCTATTCTCCTTGACAGTGCCTCTTTAAAAGATGCAACATTTCAAAAATTCCCTACTGAACTTTCGCTGTTAGGAGCAAGGTTCTAGGTGTCATATTGAAGTTCTCTGATGATTATGGACTTTTTATTTGAAGGTGATGAAGATGACTTTGCGTCCCTTAAGAGAATGGTGGATGAAATCATTGCAAGCCGACAGTTAGCTTCTAAAGTTGCTATACACAATTTGTGTAACCTAACAGGTCAAGTATCTCAGCCTCTAGTATATCTTATGTAGCCAACACCAAACAGCGGTTACGGTGGCTCCCATCTTCTGAAAATTTGGAGAAAGGTTATACAACACTGTGCAGCAAATAATGTTAACCTTGTTGGACACTCTGTTGACTCGGCTGGTTTTTCTCTCTCAGCATCTGTGCAGCTCATGACACCAACAGAATCTGCAGTTGCTGAGGGTATTAACTATTTAGGCCTTGATGTTCCAGATGAAAAATTTGTTGCCCCATACTTTTGGAAGCTGCCTAGTATTGCGTATGGAGACTATGACCATTTGAGGAGAACATTTCTGCGTGTACTGAAATATAGCACTCGAAATCTCACATTCTACAAAGATGCACGTGGAAGTGCTGTAGCCACAATCAATCACCTTCATGAACTGATGCATATATGTAAAGAAAAAGGTCAGAGTGTTCCATTCTCAGCAAACGATCTTCTCCTAATAAGTTTTTTTGACCAACGACCAGACACGGCCAATAGAATCTTTACACTAAAGGTTGTCGATATGCTTCATAAATATGTCAAGGGCTCGGAAGGAACTTGCCTCTATATTACTGCTGTACATTTTTTAACTCAACCTTTCTTCAATGCGAGCTATGGTTCTCCAGAAGAAATCCAAAAGGCTCTCTCAACAGGAATTACAATCTTGCGACTTTGGAAAAGATACCTTGAAATCAAGAAAATGAAGCTCCACTCCCAAAAAAATGCAGCTAAAATCAAAGAAAGGCGAGGAAACTTCATTACATATGGAGCCTACACAACATCTGAACTACTCTTCTCTGCTGGCTGCCAACACTCCTTGGCAATGTTCTTACACTTCAAGCATCTTGGACCTGAAGTATGTTCGCCACATCGATCCGGAACAATTACCACAGAGAAGATCATTGGACAGTTGCAGGGCAAAACCAATCAACTCCAGTCACTAGATACCTCGCCAACATATGCTGATATGATCAGTAAGACGAAAGATCTGGCATTCATCAACGAAGCTCTGTCTGAGTTATCATCATATGAAGGAATACGAATCCCTGCCACAAGCAATAGGAAATTGTCCCACTTCCAAGTCCGCAAAGGGAATGATACTCCATACCAGTACCCATGTACCTATAAAGAGTTTTTAGAAAGACAGCGTTCTATGCATAGAGCTGGCGTTAAACAGGCACAGGATGTTATAAGAAAATTCTTACCAGATGAGTTCGAGACTACCCTAACAGTAAATGGTTGTTGGACAATGCCTTACAGATTTACCAAGCCTGCTGAGATCGTTATAGTATCAGACCAACCGCCGTCTTATGATAAATTGGAAGTTTTTCTTGACATAAATACGCCGAACAGTGTAGAAAACGAAGTAGTGATGGAGAGCCTACTTATAGAAAACGAGGAAGACGAGTTTATGAGACAACCCTCCCAACTTGATGAAGTCGACGATGAGCAGCAAATGACTGCAGATAAAACAGAGGAATTGGAGTCAGATGATGATGAGGACCTAGATTCAGAACAACCTAGCGAGAGGAAATCTAAATGGTACATTGAAAGGAATGGTTCTCCGATTCATATAAAGAAAGCTTTGAAGTTGCTGATCCCAAGAGAGTTTATCTCGAAAGAACGAAGCCGCAGACATTGGGTTACTAATTCCCTCCACACTTCTCTCAAACCCATTGACCCATCTCACGATGTAATTCAGTTCAGGGACGTGGCAGTTGCAGACAAAGATGACTACTTCATTCTTCATATTTTGTCTATCTTATCTGAAGATGGAAAAGAACTAGTCAGCACCAGTTCTAAATGCAGACACACCGTCAGAGGCATAATCTACCGAGATGTAGAAAGTAACCAGTATGGTTTTGTGAGCTCTGTTTTTGTCTCTCGATGGTTGCCAGTCAGTAAAGTACTAATGGAAGTAGTGCTTGAGACCGACAGTGATGGCATAGCAAAGTTATCTGAAAAGAGCCAACTCGACCTGGAGACTGGGCTTGCAAATTACAACCGTAGTGAAACAGGCATTGATCAAATTGCTGAGTGTGCTGACGACAACAAATTTTACGAGGTTGAAAAAATAATTGACGTCCGTCTAAATAGACAGTACCACTCCGAGGAGTACAAAGTGCGTTTCAAAGGATATAGCTCTGAGGACGACATGTGGCTTCCAAGTTCTTCTTTCCGAGAGCCTGTTCAGTTTCAAACTGTTTCAAAGAGAGGGAGAGCGCGGAAACATAGAACCAAAGATGAAGGCGAAGTTGAAGTCCAGCAACGGAAGAAGATGAAGAGTTCAAATGTTACGACAGCCAATAATCCAAATTCAGAGAGTCATGAAAGAATAAAGAAAGATGTGCCTACTGGTAAGATTCCATTACCAAGAAAGAAAACTCCCCTCACCAAGACAGGTAAAAAGAGGAAATCTACCAAAAAGAAAGACGGAAAAAACTTCAGAAAGTCCCTTCGCAGCCAGTCTCTGCCAGAATGCAATTCCAGTGGAAGCGACCTGGAAACCCATTTTGCTCCGCAAACCAAGAGGAAATGTAAACGAAAGACTCCAAGTGAAAAACCTGGCAGTAAATTAGGTGAAAGCGTAAATGTTATTTTGGAGAAAAGACAGTCATACGCTGGTGATGATCATGGAGATGATATTGACCCATCAACCACCCACAGCAGTCGCGGCTCTTGGTCTGATAACGGAAAAAGCGATGGAGACCAATTACAAGTGTGCAGAGGCTCCTTTCACCAGTCTTGGCATGAGGACTTCCAGTGTCCTGGACAGCAGTGTTCATCGATAACCCTTACCTCTTTGCTATATACTACAGTTAAACCTGTAGAGTCCTGGAAAGCAAGTGATCTTGACCAAGTCCTACTCACAGGAGACAAAGTACATTTCAACCAGCTTTGCTACATTGGAAAATCCGCAAGCGGTGGACTTAAGTTAGCTCTTGATGAACTTCCTAAAGACTTGCAATGTTTCCGTTTTCAGTTTTTTACAGAGAGAGAAATAGTAGGTGGGACAATTGATAAAAGGGACACTACCTCAGACGATGATGACTTCGCTAGATTAGAGGACATCTTTGAAAAATGTCAAAAAGAGAAAGCAACTGGATTATTGTTACGAATTTTAGACTACACTATTGCCTGTGCACCAAGCTATTCCACATGGCATGTAATAGATTCTCATGCAAGAAATTCGAGAGGAATGGTAGATGAAAAGGGGTCTTCAGTGGTGCTTAAATTCGACAACTTCAATGCCCTTATCTATTACATAAGATCCTTCGTTGAGGCTGCAACCTCTCAAAGAAGTCTCACCATAGATGATCTAACATTTGAAGCACTCGTCTTGAACATCAAAGAACGAAAGTCAGCAGAAAGTGACGATGTCCTCATTCTTCCTGTGTCCAGTCTGTTATCGTATCAAACCAGCTTTGGAAGTGTAGATGTGCACAGTTGCTTTACAGTGTGCCTCGAGAAAGACCAAGAAATGAATGATGACGTTCTGGATTTTTATTTGCTCCACGCCGCTGAAAATCAGCTACATTGCGATTTAAAGAAGATGTTATATCTATATAATTCCTGTTTCTATAAGAAATTATCGCAATTCAACCCACAGGCGTTAATGAAATGGACAAAAAATACAGACATTTTCTCCAAGAAGTATCTAGTAATTCCCGTGTGTAATAGTCGCCATTGGATTTTGGTAATCGTCAGGATAGATTCCAGCATCAGGCTGATGATACTCGATTCCCTACACAAGGAGCAAAAAACTGTTGAACGTAGGATAGTTAGATACCTTAAAGACGTGTGGTCAGCTAGACCACCACAAGGTGGAAAAAAGACCCTGGAGGTGGAAGAGGTCAGCTATCCTACAGTCCCTCAACAGCCAAACGACAAAGACTGTGGTTTATACGTAATGAAATGTTTCGAACAGTTCTTGGAATTTGTCAACAGAGACTTGCAGTGGTCTACATGGAAGCCAAACTTCTCCCACCGAGACATTCTCTCCCTCCGTAAGATAGTTAAAAATACTGTTATGGATGAAGTATCCAGTAAGTGAAAAAGAGTTTGAATAATTAAGCAATAGGCCCCACTCTATTTAAACAATAGAATGTTCCTGTAGTTGCCCGAGAAGCGAAGAAAGTGTGAAGGTCGAAGGGTATTTGTGATTTTTTAAGTGGCAGCGATAAGCAGCAAGTTGTAGTATTATTTATACGAAACTACTGGGGCCTTTGATTTGACGGACCAAATCTGCCTAAACTAAGAATCATAAGTTACTGTTTTCAGTTAGATTTCGTAACGACTTTAAATTAAGAAATGTGCGTATATGTTCTGTTCTTATTAATTCCTAGAAGACAAAAGTTGAGTTGTTTTGTAGGCACTTTGCGGTAACTGGTATATCTTTTAGAGTGATAACTAGCATCACTACAACTTTAAGGGCCCATTAACTTATCTTTTTAAGCCGTTGCTGAGGAAAATTTATTTTCTTATAACCTTGTCATTTGTACATAGTTCAGGGTTATTTCATGTACTTTATCTTAACCATCATCAGTTACACAAGTGTTGAAGTCATCAGGCCACGCGCATGGTCATGTGACTCAATCTGAAAAAATGTAAAGTCACCCAAGCATATTACCTCGTGGAGATTTATACCTTGATTCAGTATTCTAACCTAAATCTATATTACGCTATGCATAGATTTTGCTTCATTTCTAAAAGGTCAGATTTTGAGAGAATTTCAAAATATTGAAAACTTCGTAATTTACGGGGAAAAAAGTATGATTTTTTTGTTTCCAACGTTGGCTTAATTCGTAACTCGTCAAAAAGAGCTGTTTTTAATGGAAACAGCATTTCCCTTAGCATTTAAAGTCCCCACGATATCTATCGGAAGTTACTCTATCAGCGCGTACGCAGTCTACACTACCAGCAGCTCGATAAGGTCAAACGAAGCTCACGAAAGCCCCACGGAGGTGATTAAGATTTCTCTTTTGTGCTTGTTTTTCTGTTTTTCGTTTAGTTTGTTTTGGTTTGTACTTTGTCAGTTTGTTACTTTGAATTGTGTTAAACACTAAGAAAAAAAATATATAAATGTCACCGAATGTGAAAGCTTTTGAATTGTTCAAATTTTCCGTGCTTAGGCTGACCTTAGCAAATCGGTTAATGGGCCCTTACAACATCAGGATACTACTAGCCAGACTATTGCTAACCCCATGGAATACGTTCAGGTCCATTGGTTTTATCCGCGTTGTCTTATAACCTGGTGTAAACACTATTGTTGTACCCTTAGCAGTTTTTAGGGTTAGAAAGTACGGTTCAACCCCTCTTAAACAGCCCCTCTCGGGGAAAATAGGGGTTCTACTCTATGTTTAATTAGCCTTCAATCATTAAAATCTAGCATTTTCATCCAGACATAAAATAGTGCATACTATATATACACACTATATTTTGGACCTCTGTGTGTTCTCATTGCACACGTTAGGGTTTTCCTGCTATTTTTCAGATCCAATACATATTATATATATACCTTAATACCTTGTTGTAATTTTAATTTTTCGTATCAATTCAAGTCGTATATTGCTGTATAGTTAGTTCTCAAAAACCCACTTGGGAGAAATGAATAAATAGCATTGTATGGCTAAATTGTCTATTTTAGCTCAAAACTTGACCACCAACGATAACTGGTCGAAAAACCACCAGTCTTCGTCGAAAACTTGGACGGAAATCTGTGAACAAACAATTTAAACGAGAAACTACAAAATTGCGCACCTTTTGACAAATTCAAGTAAAATTAATCAACTACCCTTTGAACTGTTCTTTTCACATATACTTGAACTTTTGTCATTTGCATTACAATGTAATCCACCTTGAAGTTGAGCCGAAAACCGCTAAATTGGCCGAATTTCCCGCGTTTCTATGCGTGGTTTTATTTACGAAAGCACTATTGACTGCTGTAAGTCAGTTTCACAGTGCCCTATAAAGGACACGTCTTTCAATTTTATCGCGCGATAAAATAACGTCGCCGCGCCATTATCGCCCGAGAAGTAATAGTAATTGGACCGAGTGGAGTGCAATTTAGGGAGTAATCGCGCGAGTAATTTCAAAATCTGACGAGCGCGAAGCGCGATGCCGATTTGAAATTACGAGCACGATTACTCCCTGAATTGTACGACACGAGGTCCAATTACTAATTAATCGTATCTATAAGAAATTTTGGGATTAAAAATGTCTTTTTGAGAAATTCTTTTGAGCGAAAACGTCTGTACGCTTTTCAGAAATTTTGAGAACTGTAAGAAACAGTGCGAAGGAAGCCATTTAATTGCGCGTAATTTACGCGCGAGTCACGTGGGTGTCCAATTACAGGTATCCAGCGACAAAAGTTCAAATTGGATACCTGTAATTGGACACCCACGTGATCGCGCGCGGATTACGTGACAAATAGGCGCGCTGAAAACCAATCACGATCGAGATTTTTGTTATAGATACGATAAACTAAAAAGTTAAAGCGCGAAAAAATGGGAATAGAAGCTTGCGCAAGTTAAAATCAGGACACACGCTGACATGACGGCTAACTGGCTTCCACAAACTCTGAAACTGGAGCAAGCTAGACAGCCATCTGTTTATTGAACAAGCTAATGAAATCCCGGTCTTCAATCAAATTCAGGGCTTAAAAAAATGAAGGTTTTTGGAGAGCTGACAAATAATAGGTGTAAACAGGGTCAAACAAACGAAGCAGAGATGAATCCTGCATATATGGCTTTCTTTAACGTGGCGAGGAAGGAGAAGTGATAATACATAATAGGCACGCACTGCTGGCATTTAGAAAGAAGCAAAGCTGAAAACATAGGCTTTTCTTTATATTTCCGTTCTGATCTCACATTTGGTGACGAAACACTGCATATACTGTACAAGGACAAACACCTTTTCTTGTAGGTTTACGAGCGTTTCTGAACCGATCAAGGGATTGTTGTTGGCGTAGGAATCTTTTTACGGTCAAAACCGAATAATTTGATCGTTTTAGATGCTCTGACCACAAAAATAACTTCTCCAATAATCTGATAAGTAGGCTAATGCCGAGCTCAATCACCTCAATTGCCTTTATCTTTCATTAGGTTCACGTACATTCCTGATTACCTCTAATGCTCACCGAAACTTTTAGCAGCTTTTGGAATAATTAAGCCAAACGAAAATTTTAGAGAACAAACAAAACCGTCCGAAAATTATGGGACATGATAAAAGTGAGCACATCAATTCCGAAAATTCTAGGGAAACTTTATGGTTTTCCGAAAAAATTTGAGAAGTCTAGAGCGTCGCTGGGAAAAAAATTTCGAAATTCTTAGGCAACCTTCCATCCGAACAGATATTTTACCGAAATATTCCGTTGGGTGCCCTTGATATAAGTTTAAGACACATGAAAATTTCAACTAAAGAACGTACCCCTTGTAATCCTGAAAATTTAATACTTGGCTTCCGTCTTGAAGATACCTGTGAGAGGAGAGTTAAGGTCAAACAATGAAGTGAATCGGTAAGTACTTTTCAAAGAAACACCACAGAATCATTGCCTTTCGTTCTACAGTATATGGACACAGACACAAGTTTGCTGACTCGCGCTGTCTACAAATTACCTCAACAAGATGATACTCTTCAAGCGCTCGTAAACAAGAATCCGTTAATTTCACGTGTACTAGAAGCTTGTTATTGCTTGACTCCGTTCGGGATATGAGGTTGTACGAAGTTTTCGGTTCTAAAACAATGGCCATCGCATTTTCTTTTCCCCAAACCTAATAAACTCCTACTCCATCCGCGAGCAACATCCGCTAAGAAAATTTCACTGCGCCTGTCTAATATATACCGCGGATCCAAACACTACGATCTTGACCTAATATGGTACACCGGAAGTATTCAGGGAATCATCGAAAGACATCGAGATCAGGCTAATACACGTGCTTCCGCCAATTGGGTTATTGAATGCTGAGAAAGCACTGGACACGAGAAAGGCGAGATTAGAACTCAGTTTCCTCACGGACATTTTTCTTTTTCAGGAATTACTGGTCTGTCCTTGAAACAATTTAGGATAATTAGGCATTGAACTGAAAGGGATTAATAGGTGGAATTTTGGATTTAGAACTTTAAAACCTTTGCCTGACGCATCATCGATATTTGTGTCTCGAGTTCGTCAAGATTGCAAGCAAAAAGGCATTTGAAAAAGCTCGAACGCAAAGGGGTGGGGCACTGGGGAAAGTTTTTGAGCCACAAACGTGGCCGCTCTCGCATCGTAAGACGTAGCAAAAAACTTAACGTTTGTGGACGGACTAACTTGTACAAAATGAGACTAAGATTACTTGCTTTTGCTGGCCGATTGTCATAACCTTGGAATATTCTCCTTATTGTCTTCTAAATCTAGAGTTGCTTCCCAGAAGGCTACGAAAAAAACACTAAAACATCACGAATGCTTTCATATAATTTATTGAAATTAAATTTAAAAAATATATATATTACACATCAGATCAATTGCTCTGTTGTGGAAAATTCTCTGTTAATCCATTTATGAGAAAACAAACGGAAAACGATATTCATATTAACAATTTCTTTTTTTCGGCGGCTTAAACAATTTCGCTTTATTACACTATAACAACATTTAAAGAATTGTTCTTACGTTGGAAATAAAGTTTTCTTTCAGCTGTATGGTAATTAAGCAGTGCATACAAAAACTGAGAGTTTTTTAGCTGATCTTGGTGCCGTTGGATCTGTCATGATTCGATCCCTTGTGGACAGAACAGCACTGTTGTTGGAAGTTTCAACTCCTTGCGATGAGAAACGCTTGTCCAAATGTCCAATCTCCATCCTATAAAAAATATTAGTTTAATAGATATACCTTATTCGATAGTTTAACCCGGGAAGGGGTGACACCTCTTCTGAATAGGTTACCGATGTTCTTCGGAAAATTTTAATAAATCTCCTAAGGCTTAAGGAGACCAAACTGGGCGTGGCTCCAACTTTATTCAACTCCTAAAATATATCAATTTAAAAGGACATGACAGCGTTTTCGTTAACATTTCTTCAAGTACACCCTAAAACATTCTTTGACGGCTAAAAATAGTGGCGTTTGGCACCGAACGCCTTAAGTGAGACCAGACTCCATGATTTATATCTCTAAGCGAGACGATTAGCATCCCCGAGCTTTTCATGTGGGAGTCCCTCCATCCGGGGTTTAACATATAACACACGCGGATACTTTGAGAGTTGCGTTGTATTTTTCCGAGCCCAGAGGAGATTTCTTTTTTCACTATTATACCATTTTCTAGTATTTCGCCTTATAATTTTTGAAATACTTCCTCAATCATAAATCATATGAAAATTGTACCGATCAAATAAGGTGCGTGCGAATGACAAAAACAGAATACTACTCTACCGTACAATACGGCTCATATTTTGCGCGCTCTCTTGACCTTACATAGGGAAATGGTGGACTACCAATAAATCCCATACTGGATGTTTTGACATAAAATACGCGGGGACACAACGTGCATATATGGATGGCATATTTTGCGCATTCTTTTCACCTACTATGATAAAATGAGCTAAAAGTCAAAAATAATAAATGATCAAATCGAAAAAGAGTTGATCAGTGGAGTGGAATGAAACCTTTCCCTGATCGATATCTTAAGATAAGACAACCTTTCTTCCCTGGGAAAGTGTTTATCTCAGGCTCATTCTGGAAAAAGCCGTAAGTCCTGTCGTATTCTTACCTTACCGGGCTCTGTATGTGAGGCTTTAAAAAAGGTTAACTACTTAAAAATAAGTAGAGACGGTACAAAGATCCAATCCCCTCCCTAGAATGAACGCAGCATCTGACACTTAGTATCAACGGAACTTTTAACTGAGTTTTACTGACCGCGTATCACTTGACTCCTGCAGCTCATGCATCTCTCCATGACAACCAGTTGTCATGTCTCCTTTAACCTCAGTCTCCAATTGCTTCAGCTTGGTGATCACTTCTTGTCTTTTGGCGTCCAAGTCGGTCTGCTGGTAATTTAAACGGCAAAAATGAAAACTAAACTAAAACGCTGTGTCACAAACCAGCATATACAGCTGGTGGAACCATGGGGCAATGAGAACCGGTTAATAACAAGAAACCTCTGTAAAATATCCTAAAGTTTTTAAACGAGATGGTAAAACATACAGAAGCTGCGCAAAATAGTTCAAATGGACCATTCAAATCTGATCCAAATATCTCAAGTAACCGATAGACCTTTCCATAAAAAACAAACATTTCACAGGAAATAATTGACTGAGCCAGCTAATAAACTGGTTTAACAGAACAGGAAAGTAAATGTTCTTTCGAAATCATGGTGTAAACAGCGAGCTAAACATTCTTCCATCAGCTCATTTCTCCGGGTGTCAAATGTGAACGGCAGGGGCGTGGCCAGGGGAGAGTTCCAGGGGTTCTGGAAACCCCCTTTTGGGTTATGAAAATGGATTTTATTTCAAGAGGAAAAAAGTATCGGAGCTCCCCTTTCGAAATTCCGCGAGACGAGATTTTCGTTTTTGAAGAAGAACAAAAGAAAATCAATTTAAAAAGGCATCACATGCTATATCGCAGGTTACAATATTATAAGGGTGCATAAATTGGACGGATCATACGAGCCTCCCGTGCCTACTTCCAGCCTTGCTAGTTTCTCGAGAAGGAAACCCTGTACAAGCCGCTTTGCAGTACTATGCAGATGGCCTACCATTACCCCAGGTTTTTGATGTGGAACTTTTCTGTTGACGGGGCAAGTGGCTAAACGTGGATCAAGACCTACCCAGCAATGTAGCTCAGGCATCAGAAGAATGCAACCATGAATTCTTTCCAAACGTACATAAGTTGCTACGTATCTTATGTACGTTGCCAATTACGTCTGCAGAACGTGAGCGATTGTTCAGTACATCGCGACGACTGAAAACTTATCTGAGGGCGACCATGACCCGTGAGCGAGAGTCTGGACTTGCGCTAATAAACATCCATCATGGTAGGCAAATTGACATTGATACAACAATCGACATTTTTACACGGAAGCATCCACGGCGCCTCCTTCTTTCTGATATCCTAGCTGAGGGAACGGTAAATCACAAGTCTACAGCATTTAATGACTGAGTATGTAATATGTTAAACAACTATTGTATTATTCATTTTTAATTCTATTATGGTCCATCTCTTCAGGAAGCGAGATTTACAATCTCCTCTTAGAAATGCTGGCTACATTTGGCTCTGAAATTATTTGAAATTTGCGCTCAGAATCAAGGAAACGCCATTTCTGAAGACCCAAAATTCAAAAATTTTCCGGGGGAGCATGCTCCCGGACCCCCTAGTAAAGAGCGCCTCCGGCACTCGATTGTCATTTGGGCAAGCAATATACATTAGGAACCCCTCTACGCAAAAAGGCTGGCTACGCCCCTGGAACGCCGAAAGAACAAGTTACAACAAAGGTAAGTCCTACCTTAAATAACCCAGAAAATGTGTCATCTATCACATCTTGAGGGAATTCACCAGTTTCCTTTAGCAGCAATTCAAACTTTAGCCTTTGGTTTTCTTTTCTCAGTTTAGATATCTCGCGTTCTGCTGATCCTATCCCGGACTGAAGCAAACCTTCATTTTCATTTGCCATGTTTAAAGACTGTTTCAGCTGCTTGACTCCACGCACAGATTTTCTATTGTAGTCTTTAAAGCATTCCTCTTGTTCTAATTTTTCTGCCTCAAGTCTTGAGATCCGAGCTGTGGACTCCTGAAGGCTCATCTTCATGTCCCAAATAAGTTTGGTTTTACCTTTCAGATCTTCTAATCCAGACTCCACTTGCTCCTGAAGAGTCTTCTTCTGTCGATCTGCCAAGAATTGCTCGTTTTCCAAACGCACGGTAGCAGCCGCCAGTTCCCGTGAAAGACTTTCTTTGTCTTTCTTGGCACATTCAAGTTGAATTGACAACAATTTTACCTCATTTTGTGTCGGTTCCACCCGAAACTTCATTTTGTCTGCTTCCCAGTTTTTTCTGTTCACACTCGATCTAAGATGGACAAACTCCTCATTTTGCTTTGTGATAATGGATGAAGAAATCTCCAACTCTTTCTTTACTTCTTTAAGAGATGTCTGCACACGCTCCAGCTCCAAACCTCCTTCCTTATTTACTACTCTCAATTCCTCAATTTCATTGTCTTTTAGACACAATTTGGCCTCCATGCTTGTTAAAAGCGACCTTTTTAATTGTAAACTCTCTTTAGTTTCCTCCAGTGTGGTGTCTTTGTCCTTCAAAGAGCTGTGCGCTCTTTGTACATCTCCTTCAAGTTGTTTGACAAGTATCTCTAGCTTCTTCACTTGGTCACTCTCGTCTGCAAGAGTTTTCTTGAGATCAATATTTTCATACTCGACTTCTCTTAGGCGACCTCTCATGCATTCTACTTCGGTCACACTCTTTAAAAGAGAACTTTTCACGCTTTCTATTTCATCACCTCGTTGATTCAATTCTGCTCTTAACCTTTCCACAACACGCTTTGCTTCAGCTTCTTTCTGTTTCAGTAACACAGCTGATGAATCTAATTCTTTCTGCCTTTGCACTAGCTTACTAAGCCGTTCTGCCACATGTACCATTAACGATCCTATTTCTTTGAAGCTCCCCTTGGTATGCCTGCTTTGCTTTGTGGGAAAGACTTGCAAGTGATCGTATTGTATTCGCGATGAGATACCCGCATTACCAACATTGTCTTGTCTGTAAGTCAAGATGTCTTCAGCTACTTCTAGCTCCGTTCTCATTTGCTTCAGGTTAACGTTTAGCTTTTCTACTTTCTTCTCGTAGTCACAAAGCTGCTCCTTCAAACTTTCCACCTCTTTTTCTCTACCATCCAGGAGTATTTTTTGTCGCTGAACATAAGATTTTTTTCTCTCCATGGCCTTTCTCAATTCTCTTTTTTCAGACCGTTCTTGTTTTAGTTCCTGCTTTAGCTCGTCAATTGTATCGTCTTTTCTGCTTAGCTTGGTGTAAACCTGCTGTAACTCAGTCTCTTTGTCTTTAAGAGATAATTGGGTCCTTTCTTGTAGCTTTTCCATTTCTTGTAGCCGAATCTCAAGCTCGGTTCTTCGTTTCTCCAACAGTCCTTTCTCTCTTTTCGCGTTACATTCCGTAACTTCAACGGCCCTTCTCAAACATTCCTTATCCGATATTTCCTGTTTTAACCTTTGATTTAGTTCATCAATCTTATCATTGGCTTGCTCTAATCCCTCCTTGTTATTCTTAAGTGACTCTAGCGTTTTCTCTCTCAGCTCTTGTGTCTGCTGTAACTTCTTTTCGAGTTGTGTTGATCTCTCGAGAAGTCCCTTCTCTTTATCAACATTACACTCCGCAACGGCGATGGTCCTTTTCAAAAAGTCTTTGTCCAGCCTTTCTTGTTTCAGCTCTAGTGTTAAGTCATCAATTTGTGAATTTTTGGTGCTTACGCTGCGGTACAACTGCTCCAATTCCTGCTGTTTGTCCATAAGAGAGGCTGATGTCGTTTCTTTCAGCTCCTCCGTCCGCTGTAACTGATTCTCAAGTTCTCTTAGTCTTACTAATAGTCCTCTCTCTCTAACAGCATTAGATTCTTTCACTTCAATGTCTCTTTTAAGACACTCTTTATCAAATCTTTCTTGCTTTAACTCATCAATTATATCATCAATCCTTTGATCTTTTTGGTATATCCTGCGGAAGGCCTCCTTCAATTCCTGATCTTTGTTCATGATGGATGTTATTGCAGTGTTTCTGGCATTTTCCATTCCTTGTAACTGATTTTCAAGTGTTGCTGATCTTTCTAGTTGCTGTCTCAAAGTTGCATCAGTCTGTTCTAAATTGTATTGGTTCTGTCTTAGACGCCTGCTTGTCTCCTCAAGTAACCTTTCTGTCTCTTCAACTCGACGCTCCAGAAATTCAGTCCTGTCTGTCTTCAGTGTTAACGCATCCTTTGTTTGCTGCAATTCATTTTCCGTCTGTCGAAGAGATTTTCTGATGCCCTCGATGATCTTTTCCATTTCTTGCACTTGGCTTGTGTCCTGGTTATCTTTTCCATATTCTTGCTCGTGGTTTAAGGTGTCTTTTACGTTCGACAGTTTATCAGGCCCGTCTGTTGGATCCTGATCAATGTGGTATTGTGGTCTTCTCCCAAACTCAAGACCTCTCTGTCGAATAAATCTACCTAAGAACTCAAGTTCTTGCTCATTCTGGCGAATGCGTTTCCTTAACTTTTTAATATCGGAGCTTTTACTTCTGCGACCCCTCCTCGAACGCATGCTGTCTTCTTCAAGTTCACTGGTTTCTTCCTGCGGACATTTCAATTCATCAAAAGACTGCTTTTTGGCTTCCACGGCTTGATCTTGCAATAACTTGTTCTGAGTCGTCAAGTTTTCTACTTGGTTGCAGAGTTCTGTCAATTGTTTATCTTTTTCCGAGACTTTAGACAGTTCTATGGCCTGCGTGGAATTTTCTTTCCTAAGCCTTACTAGCTGATATTCGAGTTGTTTTATGACGTTCGACACTTCGCTTTGTAGTTCACTCATCTGGTTATCCTTCTTTGATGCCTTGGACAATTCTGTGGCCAGGGTGGAATTTTCCTTCTTAAGAGTCGCGAGCTGATCTTCAAGTTTATTCATGACTTTCGACGTTTCACGTTTTAGTTCAATCATTTGGTTATCCTTCTTTGATGCCTTGGACAATTCTGTGACCAGCATGGAATTTTCCTTCTTAAGAGTCGCGAGCTGATCTTCAAGTTTATTTATGACTTTCGACGTTTCACGTTTTAGTTCATGCATTTGGTTATCCTTCTCTGATGCCTTGTACAATTTACTGGCCAGCGTGGAATTTTCCTTATTAAGTGCCGCTAGTTGATCCTCAAGTTTATTGATGAACTTGAACGTTTCACCTTTAAATTCATTCATCTCATTGTCCCTCTCTCTTTCCAGATTGTGATTTTCCTCCTTAAGGTTCACTAGCTGATCTTCAAGATGTTTTATGACCTTCGTCGTTTCACTTTTAAGCTCAGTCATTTGATTATCCTTCTCCGATACCTTGGACAGCTCTGTGGCCAGCATGTAATTTTCCGTCTTAAGTGCCGCTAGTTGATCCTCAAGTTTATTGATGAACTTGGACGTTTCACCTTTTAATTCAATCATCTCATTATCCTTCTCTGATACCTTGGACAATTCTGTGGCCAGGTTGTGATTTTCCTTCTTAAGGTTCGCTAGCTGATCTTCAAGATGTTTTATGACCTTCGTCGTTTCACTTTTGAGCTCAGTCATTTGATTATCCTTCTCCGATACCTTGGACAATTCTGTGGCCAGGTTGTGATTTTCCTTGTTAAGGTTCGCTAGCTGATCTTCAAGACGTTTTATGACCTTCGTCGTTTCACTTTTGAGCTCAGTCATTTGATTATCCTTCTCTGATACCTTGGACAATTCGGCATTAAGCGTGGAGTTTTCTTTCGTAAGCTTATTCAACTGATCTTCAAGTTGTTTTATAACCTTCATGTTTTCTTTTTTAAGTTCGCTCAGCAGATTCTCCTTATCTGATGCCCTTGACAGCTCTGCGATCATTCTGGTATTTTCATTCTCAGCTGTACTCAGCTGCTTCTCAAGTTGCTCTATTGTCCTCGACTTCTCGTTTTTTACAGTGTCCAAGTTGCTTTTCAAGGTTTGCTCACAATGTTTAAAGTGAGATACTTGTCCTTCCAAATCATCCACCTGGCATCTCAACAACGTTTCTCGTTGATTAGACAATTCCAGGGATCCCTTCAATAACTCTACCTCCTCGCGTAAATGTTCGTATTCGTGTCGTTTATTATCCATCTTAGCCCACTTCTTGAATTCTTTGATGGTCTCATTTAACTCGTCAACTCTATTGTTCAACTTCTCATTGTTTTCCCGTCTAAACCTCAAGCTGTCCTCCAAATACTCAACATCATCCAATAACTCTAGCTTGTCCTTCAGAGCATTTTCCAGGCTCTCTTCTGCTTCATCCCACTTTTTCTCCTTTCTTTCAAAATCATTTTTTAAATTTGTCAACTCTCTTTGCTTGTACTCATCCCTGGATTGAAGACATTTTAACTCAGCGTTTGTCGTTTCAAGCTCAGAATGCAAAGATTCGTTCTTCTTCTTAAACGCCTCGACTTCCTCCTGCATTATAGTGATCTCAACCAACATTTTTGCGTTTTCTTTTCTGCTTTCCTCTAACATCTCCGTCCCAACATGCTCGTCGCTTTTGACTGAGCCCTTGTTACTCTTTCCAGTTGCCTGTTTTAATTCTTCTGCCATTTCTCCGATGTTATCATCAAGAACACTAATGCTGTTCAGCAGAACTGGGACTGTATTAACCTCTCTTTTTACAGCAAATCTCTGTCCCTTAGTTCCATTCCTTCCACTTAGCTGCTGTCGTATGTCAGTGACCATTGAATGCAGTTTGTTCAATTTTTCAATAGCGTCTCCAACTGTTGCCTTTTTTCCACTGACAGTAACACCTTTTTCTTTGTTGGTCACAAGCGCTTGCATTTTGTTTTCCGTTGGGCTCTTTATATCATCATGGTGTACATGATGTTTCGTTACGTTTTGCTTTACCTCATCTTCCAAGACGTCAATCTCAGTAACTTCACACGCCGCTGCTTTAACAGCTGCCAGTAACTCTTGATGCAGAAGATGTTCCGAGATGTTTACTACAGCTGCTATCCTTCGCTGGTAGTTAGTTCGCCTGCGTTCATCTGTCACTCTGTTTTCTCCGTCGGTTAAACTGACAAAGCTAGAATCGCGACTTTGAAATCGTCTGTCAACAAGCTCGTCCAAAGCGTCCCAGGAATCTGGTTCTTCTTCGTTTTCTGAAATCACCTCTAAAATGCTATCGTTGATAGCTGCCACTTCCTCGTCACACGACGACAACAATGACTCATCGTTGTCAATATCAGTCAGCCACGTGACAGATTCATCCAGAGTTTCTACATCAATGATTGATTGATATTCAATTTCCTCAACTGCCTTTTTAGTTTCTGAAGAACGAGAATTGCTTTTAGGAGACGACATGCTTTCTTCAGTTCGTATATCTTCTTCAACTTCGTCAAGTAAACGGTCAAAGTCGTCTATGAACTCATCCTCTTTGAGCTTAGACTTCGTCACTTTTCCTCTTCCTGATAAAAGCCTTTTGGTAGTATGGGGACGCTGACTGACCTCTTTAGATGGTGTATCAACTTGAGAAAATTTATCTTCCAGTGAAGCTTCTAACCTTTCATCCATAATTGAGTCAACTGACACAAATCCATCACCACCATTAGCTTTAACGTCACTAGCAGCCGCCTTATTGTCTTTCTGGCAGCTTCTGCCCATTCCAGGAGCTACCTGTAGAACAGACTGTTCGTGATATTCTATCCTTTGAAACTCTTCGCCAACCGCCAAGACCTCGTCATCAATGCGGGAAACTGAAATATCTTGATGAGCAGAGGATACCCCTTTCATGACGCCACTGACCCTGGGGAGAGCCAAATCACCCACTGAATCCAATTTTGCACGTTTTTCTATTTCAAGAGCACATACTTCATTATTTGTTGATTTGACGCGTTCACCAACAACAGAGATATTTTCGTCTTTGCGCGGGGAAAGTAAACTGTCTCTATGACGTCCTGGTGATGCTGCTGTAGACTTTAAAGCTGATGCTGGGCTAGTCTTAAGTTCAAGAGTTTCCCTGTCTTCTTCTTTATTCTTTTGGTTAGGTCCTTTATTAACAACATCAGATAAGTATGGAGCGCCACAGACAGATTCTTCCATGCCACCAATAACACAATGAGAATCACTTGGTGGCATATCATCTATTGAGCCCCAAGAATCAAGTTCATCACCGGTATCACACATAGAATGTGATTTCTCAACTTTTGAATCTTCCTCACGAAGCAGTTCTTGAATTTCGCTGACAGTAGATTCGTCGTCAGCTCTTTCCACGGCACCATCTGCTCGGGAAGTATCAGTTGTGATACTACCGACTTCAACTGTATTTTTAGAGGAATCATAACCTGCCTTTTCATCAAAAGAACCTTCGTCATTTTGTGCGTTTTCCTTCATCAGTTGTTGGTTTTTCTTATTCGTAGCATCCAGATCCATTAAAAGGTGTTGCTCATCTTGCACTTTTGTCTCAGCGAGAGGTCCTTCCATGCAATGTGCAAAGCCAGAAACTTCACCTCTGTTATGCACGTCTTTATTTTCTGACATTAGAAACAGATTTTGGTCGTTCGTTTTTTCCAGCACAGTTTTCCCAACGCTGGAAGCTCTACTTTCCGAGGTATAGTCATCCCTATCACCGGAGTAGTCAGATTGAAATGCATCATTAAATAGAGCTGAGGAATCCAGTTCTTTCGGTGTATCAATAACTGGATGAAAATTTCTATCCAGGGAGGCTTTCTTTACATCTTCTCCATTACCAGACTTGTATGAATGGCTATAATGGAATGCCTCCTTGTACTCTGCAAGAGGTTTGTTGTTTATATCCCTGTCTGAAATAAGCAGTGAAATGTTAAAATCCTCGTAAATGTCTCTATGTGAAGTTGTGTCTTCTTTCAACCCTCTGAACTTCTCCATGGATTTGTTATTACCATGATCTGGAAGCACTTCCTGCGTTTTCCTATCAGGAGACTCCACTGTAGATTGTGCGTCAATTGTCATTGCATCACCTTGGTTTTCCGCCACTTCCAAGGCTTCTCCAACTTCATCTAAAAAGTCGTCAAATTCGGCAATGAAATCGTCCTCTTGAAAATTACGCTTTGCAGTTGACTGCGAATTGTACGGTTTTTCGTGTGAAGAGAAACGGTCTGAACACTCATGGAAATGACTGATGGGCGAATTTTCTGAAGTGTTTGACGTGGAAGCTGCTTTCATCGGAATGGGTTTCATTTCTTCAGGAAGCGCAGCTTTGTTATAACGTCCAGCTGTTGAGCTTTGAAGGTCTGGTAAATGCACAGACGAAGATTTAACAGATGAAGCTTCGCTTGCTGTTAATGGTTGTTGTAAAAACTCCTTTACTCCGCGCTCGTCAATGCTGTCTCGTAGATCATGATGATCACATCCAACTCCATCCAGCTCTACTTCAGGTCTTGTCTCAATATCATCTACTGACTCTTGTTTCATTTTCATCTCATCACATTTAAGGAAGGCTAACGGGCGTTCCTCACTTAAAGATGGTTCCTTAATAAATGCATCATCTATTTCTTGAACGATATCTTGTTCCATCCAGCTCTCCTGGTCGCAAGTTTGGACACTGGCCTCTTCGCAGGCGATAGAGAATGAGTTTGGGTCAGATGAGCGACGACTCACTTCTTCATAGACGATATCCACTTGTACGTTTTCAGCCCCCTCTACATCAGTGTAAGCAGCGTATCGCTGTAAAAGCGCCTCTTGCATTTCCTTGGGTAAATCTTTGAAGCTTATGCCGTGGTCGTGGCTCAACGTTTCATCTTCAAGAGTTCCTGTTTCCAAATGGTCGAGAGAGGAATTTTCTTCCGAGGTAAATTGGCCATCTTCACCCCGTACTTTGTCTTCCACTTCCTCTTCTGAAGGAACTGTATCTTCAAATATTGAGTTGAACTCTCCAGTTCCATGTGAGTTGAAAAGAGGTTGTATTCCACCTGGTGCAAACCTACCAGAGACTTTTCGCATTAATGGAGAAGGTTCATTAGCTATAATCCTCCGGTTCCCTGTACGACTGGGATCGCCATGGTCAAAGCCTTCATCACTCAATGTCATATCGATGGTATCATCATTTCCATCATTCAAAAATTCATCATTGCTATCTTCTTTGACATATTCAGGCCGTGGTACACTCTTTTCAAGTAAATCTCCGGTCCACTTGTTTTTATTGGAACGAGTGGACAGTTCCACGTCTCTATCATCCAAACACTGCAGCGGGCCGTCATTATGTTGGTCCCCGCCATCAATTTGATCAAAAGCATCGCTTTTTGCCAATGTTTCTTTACCGTCAAAACATAGGGGAGGGATTTCGTCGCGAGCCATCACACTGCAGACAGATATATCATCCAAACGTTCTGCGGCTGGCCCCAATGTGCGGATATTTGTTGCGAAAAAGCCAGACATTTTTTCGAGCTTCCCACTAGCCCTAACAATAGCTGTTGAAACGATCTCCCTCTCAAAGGAATTGTTTACAAGAATCTCTCCTTGTAAGGAAGATAACTCATCATATTCCATGCCAGCTGTTTTCGATGCACATTCCTCTGACTTGAAATTCTTCTCTAGTTCCCCACCACATTTAGGGTTGTTGTGGGGTTCAATCAGACCCAACTCTTCTTCGATACTGAAGAGTTCCACTGATATGTCTTTCAACGTGTCTTCTTTCTCTAGACAATCGATCTCAACGTCTTCCGAGGCATCCTCGTTGTCCATTTGATTACCACCTGAGCGGCTGGATTCCTTTGAATTTTCCATAACAAATTCGTTGTATGGTTTCGTTTTCACTTCTTCTCCAACAGAACCTTCAGTAGCCACGCACTTGTCATTTTGAAGTTTTAATGATCTTTTAAACATACAAGTCTCCACCTCTTCTGGAGCAAGTTCTGCCACTTCTGTTTCACAACTGATGCTGTCCAAAACTGGCTCTTTCATATCTTCAGATATGTCGAGCTCTGAATCTCCAAATGCCTGTATTACCCCGTTAGACACATTGGGTCGGACTTCAAGTGCGTGTAACGACAAATGTCCCTCTGTTGGATCTCGATCAGGTGCTTCATTTGAGGCATCCTGTTCTTTTTGGTCAACGTCGCAAGCCGAAGTGAAGTGAGTGGTTTGATATTCAGTCTGATTAACTGTTTGGGGTTCTTCAGAATTTTCCTGCAGTAAACTGGCACTAGAAACTTCTTGAACTTGATTATTTACACACTGGGAGGACACCAGGCTTTTCTCAGTCACTGCTGAATTCTTAACTCTTAGTTTTTCAAGTTTACGAGCAACTTTTCGTTTCTCTTTTTCGATCTTTTTTCGCTCTCTTTGTTCCAACTTCTCTCTTTTGATAGCTTTTTTCTCCATTTTCTCCAGACGTCGAAGTTGTTTTCGCTTCTTTTCCAGCTGTTTTACGCTGCTATATTCCTTAACCTCATGGGACTCATATAAAATGATATTGGACGCGTCCTC
The DNA here is from genome assembly GCF_042242905.1 of Orbicella faveolata. NCBI lineage: Eukaryota > Metazoa > Cnidaria > Anthozoa > Scleractinia > Merulinidae > Orbicella > Orbicella faveolata. Next base: position 2,376,937 of record NW_028301554.1, read on the forward strand.
CTCGAGACAACAAGTGGTTGCTTCAGTTGCATCTTTACACTCCTGTTCCACTTGACGTCCTGCTCCATTCTGGTCTTCTGGGTTCTCGTTTTCAGCTTCTGTCTCCTGTTGATACTCAAGCCGATGGGCCCGTACCTTCTCCAGTCTTCGTGCAATTTTCTTCTTCTTTTTATCGATCTTCGCTTTCCACTTTTCCTCCTCGCGCTCTCGTCTTTTAGATATCTCATCTAAGCGTGTCAGGTCTTGTTTGATTTCATCCTGTCTGTGTCTCATCTCCTCTATATCATTGGTTATGGCGTCTTCTCTCTCCTGACTCTGTTTGATCTCTTCTCGTATCTTGTCCATAGATTCGATAGCTAGTCTGTTTTCCTCGGCAAACTGAGCTTTAAGCCGTCTTGATTTTTCATCCAGTGCGGCAATTTTTCTTTCCCCTTCGCTCGATACCGTTACAGAGCTACAATCGAACTCTTCGTCACTTGTTGCTTTCTCCTCCAAGTTGTTTTCTTCTTCAAACACTAGTTTCACGGCATCGTCGACAAAACTTGTAATGGTAGCATCATCTTTGCCGACTTTTTTATCTTCACTGATGTTATATTTTGTATCTTTCATGGGTTCCTCTCTGTCCCTGTAAAAGATTAATGCATAATTGTTCCATTAACAAACGAAACATAAGGGCTCTAGAAAACCTTCTGTGCTGCATCGGCATAACCTGCGATCAGGCGTTTTTTTTTTTTTTGAAAGAAGAAGGGAAAAGGGAGAAAGGAAAAAGAAAAACGCCTGATACATTTATTTAACCAGCCACCAACCGCCCCCTCATTTAAATAAACTAAGGTGTGGTCAAACTGTCATTTTATGAGCCAGTCAGCATTCACCGGAAGTCAAACTTATTTGTAGTTGGCGGGAATTCGAGACTCGGATTTCTAAAATAGTCTGCAGATCAGCTTTGCAAACTCCGCCATGTGAAATTATAACTTAAAGTGCACCTAACCCCAAAAATTTTTTTTCGCTAGAACGAATCTACTTATTATTTGAAATAGTTCTGCGAAAAAATTTTTGAATTCCGTTAAATCCTCGATTTGCTGTGCCACGACGAAATCTCGAAAATAGCTCCAAAACACCGCCATTTTGTTTCACGACCGAGTTTGAGGAGAATGGGTCCAGCGGCTCTTGTGACGTCTACCCAGGAAGATTGGATATCTCATTTCCTCTCATTTCCTTCAGGATGGTGCAATACACATTCGAAAAGTGCGCAGAAAACGCCTTCCAGAGGTGCTATCGGCTGTTGCAGCAATATTCCAGATTTAAAGAAAGATATACTGTACAATTTACTGACGATGATCGGCTAATGGCGCAATAAAGACGTAAACGATGGTTGATTTTGTCGAACCGAAACAAGCGAACTGAATCTGTGAGAACCACTGAAAAACTCTCGCTGGAATTTGTTCCGCAGACTTTCGAACGCTATTTTCATAAATTTTCTGCTTAAAGCTAACCAGAAATTTGTAGAAATACTACCTACAACCTATATCTTCCAATCCCGCAATATTTATAACATAACCGGCAAAGTTGTGTGATCCGGTCATGATCAAGAAGCGTTATACTGATATGTAAATAGTCGCAACTGTACGCCGCTAACCAACACTTATTTCTCTTTCGATTTAGATGAAAGTCGAAGATTAATCCTCTAGAATTACATGATAACAAAATTGTTAGACTCACAAAGTTTTTCGAAGGTTTGGAAATCAGCAGTGCGACAAAGATTCTGTGCAATAGCGTCGAAAATATGACCGCGTAACATTATCTGCGGACCGCTTAGGGAACACATCCTTTTCGCTTATCCGACGAATTTCACTGCAAACTTTGAGAACAATTTACATTGGTTATTTGGAGTTACGACTTAAAACGTGTGGCAATGTGAAATCGGTAACTGTATGAAATGTTTCCTTCCGCCTTGCTTCCCGCAGCTTCAAAAATACAGGTCCAAACAATACGATTTTCAATCGATCGAAGCCAATGTTTTGGAGGTCATCAAGTCTCGAAAACTGCAACACGTACGTCGTTCTTATAAACATGAAGCATTCAACTGAAAGTAAAACACAAACTGGATTTAACAGAACCTTGACAAAATACATTCTCGGTAAGGACAAATGTAAACGGGCTATAAACACGCGTGGGAATCTTACGTTTAGTTGACGAAATTACCATCCAAAGCAGTCCTTGAGTTTTCTTTCCTGCTTTTCGTTTGCCTGCTCCTCCACTTCGTATCTAGCTTTCCATTCCTAATATACAAGCAGCTCGTCCGCAAAGACGTCTTCCCCGTCGTCGCTTGAAATATTGTAAATTGCTCTCAAAGCTCTAAGCAGTGAGTTCACAGTTGTCGAACTTGCTCGATCGAAGTTTATTTCGGAGCCTTCCGAATCGAAACTTAACTCTGACTCCAGTGACGAAAAAGAAATGATTCTGAGACAAAACTTGGACGTTTTAGTCCCAAAATACATCGGAACGATTAGTTTTGCGTTCTATTTTCTCGAGCAAATACAGAGAGTTGACTGAGGCGCTATTGTGTTTGGTTCCTGGGTAGACGTCATCAGGTACCGCCGCCCCAGACTCCCTAAAACGCGGTCGTGAAACACTTAATCGCGACTTTGAAAGGGCATAGAAAATCGAGGATTCAACCAAATTCAAAAATTTCTTCGGCCAAATGCTTCAAATAAAGTCTAGATTTGTTTTAGCGAAAAAAAAATTTTGGGGTTAGGTGCACTTTAAATGCGTTTCGAAACAAGGTGAGATGGCGCTCACGATAAAAACAAACAAGTGCTGCTATTTCTGCGATAATAATTTACCAGTAGGAGCTGTCATTCCTTTATTTACGGTAACTAAAAACAAGGAATTCACTGGCAAGAGCTGTTTCACTGCTGATGGCATCGTGTTGGCAGAATTGCCCAAGAGCGTAGGATTACACATAAGCTTAGATGCAAATGCATGTTCGAGTCCTCCAGCAGCTTGCAATATAGAATACAAGTAAGCAACATGTTCACGGTAAATTTTGAATTTTGTCCCTTGAAAGCGAATACTTGGAGACTTAAAAACATAGCTTGCAATAGAAACGAGCCAAAACAATGCATAAACACATGGCAAATTACAAAGGTGTCAAACTCGACGAAGCAACATGCAGATAACAGCGGAAATCATGCAGACCTATAATTTGCCATAGCACAATCTAACGGCTCAACTCTACTTAAAATTCTTCCTTATAACACAACATGAAGTGCCTTTCATAAACACGAGTGAAGCTACAAAAAAAGGTCCAGTGACCGAACAGAAAACGGCAAATGTACAAATGTCACGAACCGTAGAAGTCGTGTAGGCTAGTCAACCCTATTTTACACCGACACTCGTAGGCGGAACTGCCAAAACATCTTCACGTAAACAAATTACTCGCCGTAAGCACTCTATCTGCTCTACTTTCAGGGAATCATAGTGAAAATTTCTCAGGGCTTCAACTAACGCAGCAGGAAACTCGTCCTCGCTAAAATCTCGCTCTGTCTCTGCCATTTTGTTTTCTTCTAGCCAGGCCAGCTTTTTGACCGGAAGTGAGGTTGAAATATGAAAGCCAATAAGAACGCATCGTTTCATAAGTTCGTTTTCACCAATCAGAGAAAAAACCAGAATCTGGTTTTTTAACATATGATCCGACAAGTAAATGTATCATGCCCTCCTTCCCCACGTCTGAATATAAGGGAGGGAGGGTATGATTGCAGGTTAGCATCGGCAGTGCAGTGAAACACTTAGAAATTAATAAACGAATATCCCCCCTCCCACCCCCTGGAGAATTTGACGAATCTGGGGTTACTAACGGCAGGTCTTCCTCTGAGTTTCACAGCAGCAAAAGGGCTAGCGTTCAACACGTCAGCTCTTACAAATTCACTATGGCGGTTAATTAACCTTTATCAACTTCAAACAGACAGCTTCATGAGATTGCATAGGAGTCTTTCACGCCCCTCTTCCCTGCAGTGATTTGCCGAACCCTAGAGGTCTAAGTTTAGCCTGAAGGCGTATTTTGGAAAGTATACCACATATACAGTGAAATCGTTGAAGTTAAAATATGTCGATGAAATACAAAAATGCATTGAAAGAAGCAACTTTAAAAGAAAAGTTTAGAAATATCTTATATTATTAAGCTTGCGTGACGTGCACGCGCTTTGTTTGGCTGCGAAGTCACGAGGAGAGTCCTTAGCCGCTGAAACTAAGCACTAGTGCCTGAAGCTCTTTCAGCCCGCTACGCACACTATACGATATATACACCAGTGTCAGAAAATCCATCAACGTTGGAAGGAGGAATTTAGAACTAGCCTTTAATGTACATTATAGCAGAAGCCCTATACTCTTAGTCTCTGGTAAAGACGTTTAACATCAAACACATTTTAAAACATCTTTAATCATTTCACAAGCCTCACATTGAATTCTTGCGCTAACGTAAAATAATTGGACACATTACTCAGGACATACCTGGCCTCTTCGCGTAGCAACAACAAAGACGCCATTGCATCAGCATGCTCCTCGTCTGTCATGTCAGCGTTCATGACACTCAGGTCGGCAATTATTTTGTCCAACTCGTCCGCCACGAAGTCAGTGCAGATATCTTTTGGAGCCGGATACGAAGTAACCGTTAGGTCTTCACGGATGTCTTTATGGCCAGTACCAAGCTCACTTGTGGCATCATTGGCACTTTCTGAGGCGTTCCTTAATTGAAAATAAATTCTACTTGTTAGTACATGTGTCGCTTCTGAAGTTTACGTAAATCTTAACCTGTAAAAATTGCTCGTAACATTTTTTGAATGAAAAGTTGTTTATGTTTTTCGCGATTCTTTCCGCAAGGTTAATATTAATTTTAATTCTTATTCCTGGAGAATGCCAGTTAAATTTGTCGAATCGTCGATTTTAAAATCAATTCTAAACCAAAAAAATCCTGAAAATTTTAAAACATTAAAGATAAGAGTTGAAAGTTTCAGAGATACAGATATCGTTTTCATTTTTCAGTTCTTTGACGGCTACTAAACAGGAATGCTTACTTGTCTTTTTCGGCCAGTTTTGCCGCATTTTGTTCCCTGCAACAATTGAAAAGTAGATTTCGTAAGTAAGAACTTTTGCTTTTGAGGGGAGGGAGAGGAATTCTCTGCTCTTGTTGACCTGTCTATCGACACGATGTTCAGGATCGTTACGAGTGTTTGTTTGTGGTTGGATCATGATTGTATCACTTTGCAGGGCGCATGGACGCTATCGACCTTGATGTGAACGTTAGCACAACGCAAAGCACATCAAATGTACAAGAACGCCTTAAATTTCTTATAATAACTTAGTTTGCAGACTTAAATCTTACTCGACTGCTTCTCTTAACCATGGCGGTACATTGGGCAGTGTTTGTTCATCGCTGGAGACTGAATATCGTTCAAAGTCGTCTCCATATTCACTTCCACTCATGTTTGATTCTGCTCCTCTCATGAGATCTTCATCTTCCACGCGCGGAATGTTACACTCAAAATCTGGCGTAATCTCATCTGTCCTAGCTGCAGATGATGAATCACTGGCCGAGGTTTCATTGCGCGGTTCTTTTTCATCCTTGGAGACCTGTTTGTTAATACAATAAGATTTATAAACGCTTGGTGACAAACTTGACTAGGATTTGACCAACAGAATATCAACACAATGTTCCTTTGCAAAGTTAAGGAGCTCCTTCTTGACTCCATCACTCACCAAACAAATTACCACGCACCTAAGTAATGCATTGCTGATAGCAGGAATAAGATTTATCGTTGTTCCCTAAAATTGCATGTTTTTTTTTTTTGAAAATAAGAAAAAAAGTAACTCTTAGACGCTTTAAAATAATGCCTCCCCAGGGTGTCATATCCTCGCCAAAAGTCCCAAGGAGTAGCCGCAGGGATCTAGTGAGATTAACAAGACGGACCTCCCTAACATTGGTTGAATTCCTTGAATACTTTTGTTCTGATTCGCTTTATTAAAGTTTGAGTTGGGTATGAAAAAGAAAAGGTTTATTTTACATCATTTCGGCAACAAGAGCGTGTCATTTACCTGTATTGTTTCTATCGGAGTAAGTTGTCTTGGTATTCGTCGCCTCACTTGTGGTGTCGGTTCTTTGGCAGGTTTACGACTGCTACGTTTCGCAGCTCTTGGAGGACTGGTACTGAATTTAGCCTTAGCTTGTTTTCCTCGCCTTTCTCTTAGATTAATACCTATTAGCAATTTTAACCATTAGTTTCCTTTCAGTCTTCCTATGTTCTTGACAGAGTATTAAAAAAGACAAAATTTATCAATGCCACAAAACTGCAAAGCTCAATTGCACGACGAAAACTAACCACAAATGACAAAGAAACATTACTCCCCTCCCCATTCTTCTCGCGTTTTTGGAGTCAAATAAGCGTGAGGCTTGGGGCTGAATAGTCTCCATAGCAACGTAAATACTTGCCGTTCCTTGCCGTGTTATCTCGATGGTGGGAATTTCTAATCATTAAACCCCAGAACACACACAAAAACGAATGAGCATGTCAACTAAATAGTTTCAAAAAGCTTTAGAGCTTTGGTTACTTGCAGAGAAGTAGCTTCTAATCGTAAATTTAGGCTGCAGAAACTTTGGGAACCTCATTTTATCATTTTACAATGTAGCGGAATTAATTTGCTTTGAGTGGCTATCTTAACCTTTTATTGTAGTTCTTTTTTCTTACTATTTGACTGAAATGTAATAAACACTTTAGAACTTACTGCGGATTATCGAGTTGTGTTTAATTTTAGGTGTTTTTTGTTTTCATCTTTTGCTTGCCCTTCGCTAGTTAAACAAGAAAAATCTGCTACAATCGCAAATCGGGGAGACATTCTCCCCTTCACGAACAAAGGAAGGAGTGTTTTGGAAACTAAATTTTTTGTTCCATACACAGGTATGGTACTAAGAAAAGTGTTTCATTTGAGCAAAACAACTGTTTTGCTCTCTCCAGTTTTCAGTTCTAGCATTCCCCTGATTCCAACCGTCCACTCTAAGTCTTGTTTTTTTTTTTTCTAATGGACCTAATGTAAGCTCCAACTTTGTATAGATTCCAAAGCTGATTCTAAAATAAAACTGTTTTAGGTTTAATTTTCCCTCTAATGGCAAATTAAAAATCGCACATTACGATACGATTACTAAATGATGAAACAGTACAAAAATAATTTAACTGGAATAAACACTGCAATAAAATTCGGTCAGAAGCTAACATGGTTCTTATAAGCTTACTACATACAATCTACATTGTCATGGTTTAAGCTTATGTCCAAAGAAAAAGATCAAATTGAACACAATACCTGAGTCTCTTCCTAAAGGTTTTTCTCCCATTACGGCTCGCACATTCTTCTCTGGGAGTTTGTCCTTTTCGATCTTGTTCTTTTTCTGACCGACCTTAATCGGAATCCTTGATGGTCGCTGACTTTGAAGTTTTTCCACTGAATCCTTCGACAAGCTCGGCTTTTTATTGCCTTCGTCTTCTGATGAAGAGCTTTTGTCGCTGTCACCACTCAACCGAGTCACTCTGACTGGTATTTTAGACTTTTGTTTCAGTGGAGGAAGATGATTGCCACCACCACTAATTTCGCGGCTTAGCCACGAAGCCATTTTTTATCCTCGGCTATTTACACCGGTCTTAACGAAAACTTAAAATGTATTTTTTTTTTTTTGTATATTATATTTTTTGTTTTGTTTTGTTTTTTTGTCTTTTGTAAAAATTTCTCTTCAATTTCACTACGAAAAATGTCGCAATTCTCTCGCTCCAAAACTCGATACTAACCGCACCGATAGCCGAAGCAAATGATTTAGATTTTTCACCTGAATCCATGGAAACCGTAGTCGAGTTTTTCGTCATAAACAACGCTGGCATTTTCGATTGCTCGCGCACTGTGACACTAAACTCCTTTCCGTCCAAATTTCAGAAATTTGGGGATCTAAATTTACAAACGCATTGAAACTAGCCTTGTAGCAAAATTTAGAGAGAAATAATTGGATTAAGGTAACTGTTTTACGACGTAGCGAGCGAAATTTTCGTTACTATGAATGTGAACCTTCGCATTTGCAAGTAAGCTAACGCGTAGAACATTTGTCTCAGACTGATGGTGCAAGATTGCTAAAATCAAGAACAATGAAAAAAACTCACTCTCTTCAGCAACTTTAAAATCATAATTATCAAGTAAAAATACAGTGATCTCAGTTTGAAAGTAAAGCAGCAACCGAGCTTCCTTTGAAAATGTCACTCTGATTCAGTTCTTGTGAATCGAAGGTCGATGCCGAGTGTAGAATTCATACCTTACTGAGGTCTTCGTTAATTGTCCAGACAAACTTGCAGAGTATCATTTTGTAGCGGTTTAGTGAATGAAGCTGGTCTTCTTATTTCCTCAGGGTAAAGAGTGTCTTCAAAATTCTTCTCTCAGTTCCGGAATGAGGTTCAATTGACGACGAAATGTTAAAATTCTCGCTTTCAAAAGTCGTGTCCGTCGTGACTGTTTGCTCTTCCAGCAAAGCTAACCACTACATCATCAGGAACACTGTCCACTGTAATAACAGCCAATGGAGTAAGAAAAGTTGAGTGCAGGTTGAAACTGGAAAAACACCATTGGAAAGAATGACTTTTTTTCAAAGGAATTATAATTGACTCTGGCACTAGGAGTCTGGAAACGAGAAAGAAAACTAAAGTGAGGGAGGTGGGGGTAGGGGTGAGAGGAAAGACCTGGGGAAGGGAACTGAGCAGTATTGTACTTCAATATTTTAAAGTGCACTTCAGTTCCCCATTTTGGTTAATGTAGCAGAATTCATCATTCGGACGGTTCTACCGCTTAAAGTTTTATAGATGAAAAAGTAGCGGATATTTTCCTCCTGCGAGGTGCGGAAAACTATTTGACAGTTGACGAGGGCAATCCGAGGGAAAGGCGCATTCTGAGCCAAATATCCCGCACAGAAATCAAGAGCGAATATCTACCAGTCGTTCAAAACTTTATCTAAATCCTCTTCACAGACACTTCAAAAACGCAAAAAGGCAGCCGCCTTTCTCTTAACAACCGCACACTGCCAGAATGAGGTTCAAATGACGAAGCACTCTTAATTTTAACTTTTTCCGAGACTCGGTAACGTGCGTTGCAATTGCCTTTCAGAGGTCAGAGAAGGTTCGATTCCGAATTAAGTTATCGTAGCCAATCAGAGGAAGGTTTATTGTGAGCTCTGAAGACAGCGATCTTTAGGCTTCGTCAGCACTAAGTATTGTTGGCATTTTATATGCACAATTCAAAGTGAAGATGGATCTACTTTGGAACCACTTATAATGGCCGTAGCCCTGTCGGAAACCATAACTTGGGCTCCTCCGCCCAAGTAACAATTAGAATAATCACTTGACATACTGGTATAAGCTCCATTTCGGTTTTATTTCATGATTGCACGAGAACTTAGACTTTCTCAAAGTCTTTCGTCGCTCGTTCGGTCGCTGCGCGACCTCACTTCAAGCTCGCTTTAATTTCTCAATCGGAGAGTTTCGAGAGGGCGGCTTGGAGCATGTCTAACGCGAACTAAGAAGATGGCTGCAATACGAATTCTCCTTCTTGCGTGCCTGTTGCAGGAGGCATCGGAACGAACTGGAACTAGACCCAAAAAAATATTTACAACGTGGTAATTTTCCTTAAATATTATTGGCTGTCGCTGGAAAAAGGACAAACGCGCACCGGCTGAAAACAGAGACGTGTGACTATCTTATGACAATCCCATACTCGAGTTGATTACCACTTTTGATGTAGTACAACTATGGCCATAATACGAATTTTACTTCTAGTGTGCCTGTTGCAAGAAACACGGGCACTGGCTTGTGTTAATTCAAACAGGAAGTCGTTCTCCTATGCCATAAAGAACGGTTTCATACACGCAAACGTAGAGACCACGCTGTACGAACACGATACTGGGCAACCGGGTGTGATTACAGAGCAATGCTTTATGTCCTATTGAAAGAGAAAATTGCAATAGCAGGACAATCCTTTCTACTAGGAAGTGAAATGCAGCCTGCTACTGTTAACTCGTATACATGGGTGAATGGCGAAGACTTGCTTGGCTGATTAATCATATGCAAATTGCATTTATATCTGGGCTAAAAGAACACTATCCATGTACTTCAATGCATGGATTGTAAAGATCTTCCTTACACTGTACAGCATAATTAACTACACTATGTAAGCACAAACTGATTTATGTCACAAATTGCCTTACAAATTGATTCCATTTGGCTTTGTGTCTGTACTCCTGTAATGCTTATGTGACCAGAGATGTATCCAGTACGTCATAACTCCTGCATCCTGGAATGCACTTATTTACCAGTTGGCCACACAAAATATGGGACAAGGGTCCAGTTGAACACAGAAAAATAAATTGAATGTTTATGCAAATGAAACATAAATGTGATTTTGCAGAGTTATGCTTAACTGTTCAACATGTGAAAATGAACTGTTGGTAAACTAATCAATTCGCCACAAGAAAGAAGCATCTCTACTATCATTTACTGAGAAACACTTATGCATAACAGACTGGAGAACAAAGGAATGATACTGTCACAAATATTTGCAACATTAATTAGCTGCTCCTCAAAAACATTAAATGGGTCCTCAGAATTTTGAAAAGGACCCTCGACCCCCAAATTTGAAAACGTGGATACAGCTCTGAGTGATGACCAAGTCATTCAAAACAATGTAACTTTAGCTGGGAGTTTTCATGTCTCGAAAACATTGAATTTGCAAGGCAGTTTATTGAAGGGCTCCAAGCAAAGATGCCCAAAGTGACTTTTTTTTAGAGGGGGGGTTGCGTTTGGTTATGTGGAAAAATGGAGCCAAATTTGGCACAATAAAGGAGGGTGTCAATACACCTTATTCCAAAATGGCCCCATTTCAGTGTTCCTTTGTTTGCTTTCAAATTAGCCCTTGTTGCCTCATTCAAGGGAAAATATTCTTTTGAATTTCGAGTTTAAGAACGAGGCAACAAAGGGTAATTTGAAGGTAAACAAAAGAACACTTAAATGGCGGTCATTTTGGAATAAGGTGTATAGGGTATGGCTCTAGTCAGTGAACTGTTACAAAAAATGGATTTAGTCAGTCAACAGCAACAAAAGAGATTAGTCAGTTAATTCATATGATTTTATGACTTTTATGAGCTGTAGAGAGCTGTAGATGGTCTCCTTTAATGTTGCAAAGTAAGCCTGGACTGGTAACTAAAACCGCAGGCAGAGCGCAGGCTCGGAGCGTGTGACGAAACGAGACCGAATAAGGGAAGTCATGCAATCTCCAACAGGACACGCAACATACGAAAGAGAGGGTGCAAAAAGTCTCCAAAGTATAGATCGTTTTCACTGTCACGCAATAAAAAAACAAATCGAAAACCATCCAGTGGAAAAAGCTCCCGAATAAGGGAAGTCGTGCAATCTCCAACAGGACATGCAACGTACGAAATAAATAAACAAATATTCTTTTGACTTTCGAGTTTAAGAACGAGGCAACAAACGGTAATTTGAAGGTAAACAAAAGAACACTTAAAAAATATATATATTATTTGCGTAAACAAATAAATGATGTATGTATGTATGTATGTATGTATGTATGTATGTATGTATGTATGTATGTATGTATGATTGTATGTAATAGAGGGTACAAAAAGTCTCCTAAGTATAGATCGTTTTTGCTGTCACGCAATAAAAAAATAAATCGAAAACCATCCATTGGAAAAAGCTATGAAATTATGATGGTATAGAAGATAGCTAAATAAGACACTTCTCCAAGTTTTAGGCCTGTGCGTTTCCCGAAACTTCAGATATTCGTCGAAATGTTTCGCAGATATTTACAAAGTCCAGTATGAAAACGCCATGTTGGTGTACCTCCGTGGTACACGAATATGGCGGCTGGAAAATAGTGTAAACATCTGGAACTTACTTTGGCTATCTAGGCGACTGATTATCAGTACTGATCAAACAAGCATTTACATAAGCACTTTTCCTAATGCTCTAACTTCTAAAAAGGCTCAAAATCATGAGATAAGTATATATTTTTCGACAAACTCGATCATAGCCTTGTGTCACGCACCTCCACAACCCTGAAATTCAAAATGCTCTGGATTCTAAACGAAGCACGCTGTTGAGCTGTAAAATTGTAAACAGATATAAATATACCGCCTCTTATGCCTGATGAAGATAAAAACTTTGGTGACTCTTTAGTTTTGGATTTTAGAAAGTGATGACGTCACGTGAAAACGATCTATTAGATGAGGTAAAAGTAAACTAAATTTTATTTATCCTAGAAAGTCTGCACCCTTTGGTCATTAAGTCCTCTTAGGTACCGCTTAAGAGTCGATCTTCTTTTATATGTTAGTCAGTTCATATTTTGTTGTTTACACGAGGAGAGACGAGAGAAAAATGTTTAGTATTTGTACTGTAAATATTGTCTGTGATGCCCAATAACTGCCAATAATCAACACTAAATTAATGTCAGTGCTAATATAGATTTGATATTTTGTTGAATCCTGTATTAGTTAACGAATAAACTCAATTTTGTCCTGTTTATGTTCAGGGTTGAAAAAAGGATGAGTCAAAAGCTGGTTAAGAGAATCGCAAAAAAAGTGTCACGATCTTGTGTTGCTAGGGATATTAAAGGAGTTATCCACCACTGCCATTGATTACAGGGTGTGCGTAGCTCATGAAAAACTGGGAAGGGTCGGGGAAAGTCATGGAATTTTGAAAAGCCCAAAAGAGCATAGGCTCCTATGCAGACATTCTTTTGGCTCATCATGCAATCGTTGGAGAAGAAAGATTGCGTGACGAGCCAAGAGAATGTCTGTGTAGGAGGCTACAAAAGCAGGCAAACTCTGTGAACTCTACTAACGTGGACACCATTTGATACAAAAGGCCATTTTACATTCTTTGGTGTAATATTCCATGAAAATTGTTGTTACAAAACTTCTAATTATCAAAAGAAATGACTACTATTTTCATTACATGTAAAACCTATGTTCTAAACAAATAGTTTCATACCATACAATTTCAAACCATTATTGTGGTGACCAAAACATGTGTTTTCAAGAACACCCTTCTGGATACATTTGAAATGCACTAATAATCTACTGCATTAACTAAGTCAAATTAAGGCATATGAAATGTAAACAAAAGGACAGGAAAGGAAACTAGCTTTTCTCAAGTTCCAAGATGGACCTTTTTTGACAGACAGATGTATCCACAACTGCTGTAATAACCAAGATAGAGAACAATTCAGTTTTTGTCAGTCACCGGAACACTTCTAGTTCCTTTCTCCACTCATGCCCAGAACTGACTCAGTGCAGATATTTTTAATTGGGTACTTGATATTTCACTGAGAGATTTGGCAATTTCGTGTCCCTTCCTTTTTAAAACAATTCTGTGCATAACAGCTTAGTAATATGGATTTGTGTTCTACATGAGGTTTATGTATCTCATTAGCAGTCAACCCAAGGCATCTCTCAACATTTGAGATCAACAGCAGATGGTTCCTATCATCTTCAACCATTTCAACATACTTCTGAGCCGGTTGAAATGGACAATCAACCAAACGGCAAGCAAAAACAGTTTTTTTTTTCCCCCAACAAAGTACGAAAAAACAACAACAACAACAACAACAACCAGCTGAAAACAGTTCATCCCAACACAAGCAGGCCTTAAATATGACCTCACTCATGAGCATTAGAATAAAATGCTTTGCGCAATTCATTACAAAAGAACACTAGAATTAGGAGTAACAGTTGTCCCCTTGCACCTGCTAACCTAGCACCCTCCCCCCCTCCCCTCAGCCTGAATAAACCTGTGGATATTGAAGCAGTGCAGTCGCATTACAATGTAATGTATTTACATGTTAGACAAACACCAATCAATGTGAGACCTCTTTCACTTGTACATTTTGTTTCCTCACTGTAGACCGCGTGACATTACTCGCAGGTGATTTGAGCTTTTGTCTCGGTTACTGAAATGAATGCATACCAGCATGATTGTGAACAGTTTTCAAAGGGTAACCTGAAAACACTGACCCTTGGTCCGTGGACCCCCACAACGGACCGGGTCCGTGGACTACCCTACGGACCGGTCCATGGACTACCCCTACGGACTCTCCCTACGGACCACCCTAAATTAGTGTAAAAATAATAAAGATTTCACTTATGGGTTGTCTAATAGATTCAGACTCGTGCTGGTGATTTTTCGAGTGTTACACCGTGCAAATGTAACAGACTTGGGTTTTTAACACCCCACCCTCCCTCCCCCAAAAAATGCCTAAAAGCTGTTTTCAGCGTAAGGAGATGCTGATGGTAAGAAGGAAAGTTCTTACCTTCCATTCGTGGCTCAATCTGGCTATGGAAGATATATTTTTAGGCTGTCAATTGTTGTTTGTATCTGTTATTCCACTGAGCAAATTGTGAAGCCTGGAACGAGTTCACGAATCCACGGGAGAATGGGCAGAACAAAATGGCAGAGGAGAAAGAACACAAATTTTGAGGCTTCCGGGGGCTTCCCCGTACGCGTCTTTCATATACTGTATGGCCACAGCGAAGGAAATGGCAATGTGTAATGATTTAAATTGCACCCGAGCCTGAATCCAGGTCTGTTATGTTTGCACAATGTAACGTTCAAAATTTTGCCGTCACGAGTAATCTATTGGACAACCCGTAACTGAAATATTTATTTATTAATTCTATTATATTTTGGGGGGTGGTCAGTAGGGGGAGTCTGTGGACTGGTCCATGGCTAGTCCGCGGACCTTGTCCGTAGTGGGGGTCCGCAGACCGGGGGTCAGTTTTTTCGGGCTACCTGTTTTCAAAGACAATAATCTCTTTAGTATTGACACATGATGTACATGATGAAAACAAAATGCATGAGTGAAAGAGGTCTATCTGAATTTTTGTTCACCTAATGCAGCCTAGCAAATCTTCACCATTCATACACCCAGGTGTATGTGGTCACAATAGCAGGCTGCATAATTCCCCTGTCTAATAGAAAGGAGTTTCCAGTCATTGCAATTTTCTCTTTAAGTGTACGACTGTCATTGGTGAAGAACCCTTCGTTCCCAGCGAACTTTGTTTTACTGGATGGTTTTCCCTTGATGGAGGGCTCTTCTTTGCTGTACAGTTTTTCTTTCATGGAAGAATATTTGGTGAAAAACTGCTCATTTCTGGGAGGGGTGGGATCTGGCCAGGTGTTAGGACAGCCACACTTATCTTTGCTAATGTCCATATCACTGCACCTCCACCAAAGTTCGAAGGATTTTGTAAACAGCAATGGATCGTGTTCGAAAAACTTGTAAGCGCTCACAAGTCCGTCTTTGTCTAAATGAGTCAAGCCAGCATTGTCGAGATGGTATAGTCCTTTATCGAAGTAATATGCAGACAGGAAGAAGTCTTCAGTGCCAGAGGATAGCCAAGTTGTTTTGTTACTTCCATCGATATACGATCGCATACAGCCCTCTAGAAAAACAAGATTAGAACTGCTGGCAACTAATGTCACCATGAACAATGCGCCCGCAGAGTTATTGACGTATGCCAAACGAAGGAACTCCAACGGTTTCAGGTGCACGTCTTCGTTCTTATAGAGCCTCAGCCTTGTATGTGACGGCAGAATCAGATCACCCAACACCAAAGGATAATTCTCCACCCCTCGGATGATGTACCAAAAGTAACCAGAATCGGTTGTGGTGGCAGTCACTCGGAATGATTTACTAAACGGTATGCGAAAAGTGTTGTAGATTCCACCATCAGCCGAATGAGCGATTCGCCGTGTCCCCCATGGAATGTTTGCGAGGTCGTCTCTCTCGGAGAATCCTAATCCATGAGCGAGGAAGAGATTAAAATCCAAACTTGCCTCCACTTCACTGTCGATGTAGATTCTTATTCTTGTATCTTGATTCATCGTGAGACCGGTAAACCATTGCTCCGTAATCACACCCGGTTCCCCAGTGTCGTGTTCGTAGAGCGTTTTCTCTACGTTTGGGTGTATAAAACCGTTCTTTATGGCATAGGAGAAAGACTTCATCTTTGAATTGACAGAAACAAGTGCCCATGTTCCTTGCAACAGGCACACAAGAAGTACAATTCGTATTACGGCCATAGTTGTACAACATGAAAAGAGGTAACCCAACGCGAGTACCTTCAGTATTACGGGATCGTCATAAGATAGTCACATGTTTCGGTTTTTCAATGCGCGATTATCGCTAGGCTCGATTACCAGTAGACTGCAAAACAGTCGTATTTTTTGCGAACGCGAGAGACGGTCAATATTCGAACGAAAGGTCTGGAGCGAGTGTAAAAACGGCGAGGGAGAATGGGGAGAGACGGGCGTGTGAGGCTCGCGTGCTTCACACGCGAGGATCGCGCTTACGGCGCTTCGCGCCTTCCAAAAACGTCCGAAAACGACTGTTTTGCGGTCTAGATTACCAGCCGCTGTTCGGGAAAGGAGACCGGACTCGAGAAAGCGGTGGAAATCGAACCTAGTTAGTCGCCTTTCCATCGAGAGCTGTCCGCGGACTACCCTACGGACCGGTCTATGGATTACCCCTACGGACCCCTCTACGGACCATCCCCCATGAGGAGCCTCATAGAGGGTTTTTTTGGACGCTGTTGGAAGCCTTGGTTGCTACAGACGCTTTACTAATATTCTTTTATTAATTTACAAATGTGTGAAAGGTAATTAACTAAATATGCATGTACGTTTCCGGCTCCCGCCGTGTGCAATATGTGTTGACGGTCTAAAGGCAGTCCAAAGCGTAAAGTCCTCTCGTTTTATTTTAAAAAATAATCCTGTTTTTGTTGATCGTTTTTGTTGATCGCCTCGGATTCGTTCTGCTACTCCCAGTAACGAAGTGACAAGCAACAAAACACACAGTGCATGTATTTGACGGTAACACCAAGTAACTGTCTTTTTATTTCCCGCGTGCTCGCAAAAGTTTCGCAGCAACAATTAACAGCACTCTTATCATTTGCGTGAGATTGCAAAACGTTTTTTGGCGTGTATCTCGCAGCAACGATGAACAACTCTATTATCATTTAAGGCGCCTTAGCAAAAGACAGGGTTACTTTAGATATTTTAGCGCGTATCTCGGAGTAGCAACAATAAACACTCATATGTTCTGATCTCTAGATCTGTAATCCCCCGCAAGTAAATGGCGCGAGAACAATAGACATTCTACACAATGAACATCCTGTTTCAAGTTAGCATGCCGTGAAAATTACTCACCAGTAGCTAGCAGTTGTTTAGCGATGGACACTGTAGACACTGGTCAACGGGAAAAACGAATAGTTAAATCGCGGGAGCATACGACAAAAGAGAAACGAAAAAACCGAAGGGAGTGGAAAAAGAGAAAGCGCGAGGCCAAAAAGGCAAAGGTTAAATCACCTTCGACTCAAGGAGATCATGTGATTCCAAATGACAACGAGGAAACGCCTGTGGTCGCTCAGCCGAAGGCAGCTTCATCCTCTCGAATTGTACTGAATCGAAGCATTTCACCCATGGTCAACACGGAACTGAATAATGCGAAAAAAGTTCCAGCAAAAACGGAATCCTGGCACTCGAGAAGCGCGTTGATGTTGCGCCTGGCTCAAGGAAAATCCCAGAAAAAATCGGTGCAGAGTATCTCTCAATTCAAACGACCCGAAACTCAACACAGTCCACACAAGGCTGACAAGGGCGTATCTGAGCCGGTCTGCAGTCACGTTCAAACACAACAACTATTGCCTGGTCTGTCAAGGCCCTCAATACCTAAAGTCAAGAAACGGCTTGTTGTGAAGGAGATGAAATTAGAACTAAAAGAACTTAATCCTGGACATATCAATTATCTGAATCAAGAAAGTATTGGCAGTGGAAGCTACGGTCAGTGCTATCATGCCCGTTACAGGGGAATTGACGTAGTCGTGAAGAAGATGATTTACAGCGATACTGCAGAGGACAAGCTGAGGGCGAAAAGGGATTTAATGCACGAGGCAGAGGTGATTACTGCACTTGGTGACCATGAAAGACTACCTATGATTGTAGGTGTCGTCACTACACAAGAGCCACTTTGTCTCGTCACACAGTTCCATGGTATAAATGGCACAAGTGGCACTCTTCACCATGCGGCGATCTCGAATATTATCACATCTCCAGAATGCCTTGATATCTTTGTTGAGATTTGCTCTGCATTAAAGCATGTCCATTCAAAAGGTTTCCTCCACAACGATATCAAGGCTAATAATGTCGTCCTCGAAAATAGAGCAGATTCCGATAGATGCACTCCTATCCTCATCGATTTCGGAAAGAGTAGCAAAGCTTCTGTCAATTTTCCACCGGCTTCCGCTAACAAAAAGAGAGCGCATGAACACGGGAAAAGCTATTTGGCCCCGGAAGTATTAAAATACCGACAGTACAGCACATCCAGTGATGTGTACTCCTTGGGACGAATGCTAAAGGCTGTGTCCAAAATCATGGGATTTTACCACAGTGTACGCGTCGTAGTAAAATCTGCAACAATGGAAGCTCCTTCCGATGGAGCTGAACTGGACCAATTACTTACTAGACTTGCTGATATTCACCTGTGATTTGCATTACAGTCTACTCCTTATATAGCTATTATTTTCTAAACACAGAATTGTAAAAGCACTGTTGAGAAAACAGTTACAGCTACAGAAGTGGCCTGACGCGTAAATAGCGCGCGCGCTCAGAAACATTTTTAATTTACCATTATCGCGGGTAGCTTTGACAGTTTAGGGCTAGCAGTTGTTGTGTTTTTAAAAGAAGTTCGTGTCGTTTACCGTTTTTTGAAGTATTTTGGCTTGATTAACGAAGAGTTGTCCGTCTACCGCTCACGCACAAGCAATATATAATAATAAATAATATCCCAAAGGCCTTCGCGCCTGAAAATTGTTTGTGCCAAATAAATTGCCACGTGGGTTCTGTGCTCAAGTCCAAAAAACCTGGGAGACTTCATTACAACCCTATCAATAACCCAGAACCAGAGTTTCCATTACTATAAGTGGGCTGAATAGTTCTTATTGCAGTTGAGCCTGTGGTCAAACATTCCTTTGTTCAAAAAGGTATACAAACGAGGCGAACGGGTCAATGCAAAGCAAAATTGACCCTTTCGCCTTGTTTGTATGTCAAACCGCTGATAACTTCAATGACAGCTATCGCGGTGTTCTGCGGCTCCAAAGAGTCTGACCTCGTCCCCAGGCTCTCTCTCCTCTGCCTCCTTTGAGGGGGCGTAATTCCCCCCTAGTTTTTCCTCTCGCTCTTCCGCAAGTACGCCAAGCGCCTGCAACAGGCTAGACTGGGAAGTCCAGAACCACTGCTTTATCCAAGTTTTTCCCCGTGACGTGAGAAGATGTGTGTGACAGAGGGCGAGTGACAATAGATTATTGTGCAATTTGGAACTACTTACCATTTCTTGCTATAATAATATATTTTTAATAAGTCCATAGAAAGGATTCTGACATCAACACATTAATTACAAATTCAATTCGCGTATTTTTGGTCACGATCATGCATGAACGTATCAACGTGTAATTGTCCGCCACCCGCGACCCGTGCCGTCACACGCGCACACTTCGCAATTCGTTGTCAAAGCAATTATTACTTGAAACAGATTGCGCATTTCCCCGTTTACAACTTGGAAACTGGTGTTTGTTGTGGTCAGCGGAAACGAGTGACCGCTGACCATGGATCGGCTAAGTCGATTAAACACTTTCACTAGTTAAAATACAAGCTTGAACACAAAGGATAATAATTGGATTAAGCTTTATATGGAATTATTTTGGCCCATGGCGCCCTTTTCAAAACCATATACAAAGTTAGCTCGATGTCGCAACAGATATTCGGCCCGTGAACACTGCAGCGAATGGCCAGCTTGTAATGGCGAGCAAAGACGCGACTGCAAGCTCACTGTTGTTACATCAAGTGTTTTCCCCTCAGTTAGACCCAGAGAAGAACTGGTACGCTTTGAATTCCGATTTGTGTTGTGGAAAACCATCCGTTTTTTGTTCTACTGTGTCTGCAAAAGCATTTCCCGAAGAATACAAGCAAGTAGCCCTAAGGAATTTGCGCGGCAAAGATGGAACCGTCGCGTCTTTCCGCTGGTTTTGCTCGCATCGAAGCAGCGAAAAAGTTCATGTAACGTCAGCCTTTGGCCTTCTGCTCGGAATTCTTCGATTGAAATCTTGGTCGAGTTGCCATTTCATGAAGTCTGATTACTTCAAAGCGGTCGTATCTTCGATCAATTCCCGTGGCTTACACTGCAATTTACTTGAGGACGAGAGCGGAAAATTGGCCCAAATGCAAAGCCAGGAAGGAGTGCTAGATTCCCAGCCCAGAAAGCACGAAGATATTGATATTCCGACACCACCAAGCACACCAAGACTGTCCGAAGGAAGAAGCCCGCCAAATCGTGAAAGCCCGCCAAATAGGGAAAGCCCGCCAACAGCGCAAAGTCCGGACGATCTGGCCAAACCAGCTCTGAAGAAGAAAAGATCTATCGAGCAGCTAAAAGTTGACCATAACCTCTCCCCACCCAGCAAAAGGAGAAAAGTGAGAGAAGCTGCAACCGCAGTCATGAAAAGCATCAGCCAAGTGTGCGAAGAAAGCGGGGACACGCTGGGTGCCGTGCTCGGAGAATGCTGTCTCATGACAGGAAAAGATGGTAGCGATGCCCAGGAGACAGTCAGGGCCGTATTTGATGTGATGGTCAAAGAAAAGGGCGTCCAAAAGTCTTTCAGTAAACTTTTGTCGGAAGAAGTTTGGGAAAAAAGAGTTGAGTGTATGAGGGTCCCTGACTGGATTTACCTGCTGTTCAAGCTCAAGTCACGACTGTCTGACAGTGGTTGGCAAGAGTTGACAAATCTGACTCAACTTGGGAGGACTGGGGTAAGTTATAATGGTCGAGCAAAGTGTTTTCATGATGTAAGGTTATTAAAACTCAAGGATTAATTATTGTAGTGAACGCTTTTCTGCATTTCCCATATTGATTGCCTTTGACTATTTGATTCCTGTTAGTGAATTTTTTTTGCTTGCATATGATTGGTTAAAACCTGACATTGCAAATGGGCTCGTACCAAATTTACAGTTAATGGAACACACCTATTGGGTGATGATGTGAGACACCTGGACAATGTAGTCAATTTGGTTAGCAGGCCTGGTTTAATTTCACTTGCATTATTTTAAATGACACGCAAACGCCTTTCTAAGGAGGACAGCCAGAGCTTGTCCTTTCACTGTATATTTTAATATTTCTGTTTGAAATCAGATATATTTTTAAACATAATTAAATTTTGGCATGGGTTTCTAAGACAAAAATATTAATTTTTGTAGCAAAAATCAGACGAATGGATCATCCCGATTAAAAACAACATTGCTGCACTGCGAAAGGGTCTTTTCAATGTCACAAGAATGTTGATGGATGTGGCAAGTCTGCCCAATGAAGTTCCAGGTTATGAGGTGAACCTAGAAAATGTTGCTGTCTGGATCATCAGAGAGATGCGTCTACACGGCTCACTTCCTGATGATATTGTTTTCAATCTTAAAGTTGATGGACGCCCTTTCTTTGGTAATTGAATGGCTATCATTTATAATTTTGCTTTAATTAAAAAGAACATGTCAATCTTTCTAAAACTGTTAATGACTGCATGGATCATCATCTTACATAAAACTCTATTATATTACAGGCAAAGATCAAGTTGCAGTTGGGATTGTTCCCCTTGATGCCAAACATCGGTCCTCTCAGAGTGCAAAGTCAGTTTATCCCCTGGCTATAGCCAACTGTAAGGAAAAGAGGTAATTTATACTTTTCCACTGCAGGCCAGAACCATATTTAAGCTATTTTATTATCTCACTTTGTATAATTCTTTAAAAAATGTAATAATAATATTTTGACGGTATTTTGTGCGGTCTTAGTACCTGACCCTTATTGGCAGTGAGGATAGAGGACTTTTATCTGTTTCAAATCTTGTAATCTTGTTGTGTTACTTGCTACAGTTACAATGATGTGGAAAGCAGACAATAAAAACTGAAATTTCAATAAAGGGTATGCAACAAATAATTTATTATGAGTGATCTGGGTCGTTAGAATGTTTGTGTACATAAAGCTGCTGACAGTTGGTGAATAGTATTTGGGAGAGTTTCAAGTCTTATTAATAAGTAACTATCTTTAATTAAGACAATATAAGGTGGACAGGTTATTAACGAGTATGAATCTACATGTACATGTATGTGACTACGATTATTTGCCTACCTTGCATTTTCAAGGGAAGATCTCAGGAAGCTGTTCTTAAATTTAAACAAACAGAAGGACAAGCTTAAAAAGATGGGGATTAAAGTGGATGGCAAACACTATCGTATACGCTTTAAAGGTACTGGATCCAAAAACTAGATGATTTTAAAATCCATTTATTAATCAATATTAATTAATTAAATAACTGGGGACGCCTATTTATGAACATTAAAAAAATAGCAACTCAATTTGCTTTGTATACAGTTACTCTTGATTACAAAGGTTTGGTGTTGCTGATGGCAAAGATCAATGATGAAGATTTTCAGCTTGGTGGACAAGGCCTTGCTCTAGAATTCTGCATTTTCTGCTTGGCATGGAGAGTAAGTTTTTTGAATGTACAGTACATTTTGAAATGTCCAAATATAAGAATGTGCCGGTAGAACTCTTTTGAAACTGTGATAATTTTACCAGGTAATGTTTCAATGGTCATACTTCAAAGGGTAGTAGGGCTCACTTAAAAGCAGAATTGAGCCATGGTGTTGTAAGCAGGTGTAACGTCCAGCTAGTATAAACACAACATTTTCCACAATATTTTTTGTTGGTCCTTCTCCAGTGGCTGTTTCAGTTTGACTGGTCTCCTCATTTATTGAATTTTTGAAATAATTCTAATAGATTGTATCTATTCTTATTCCACTATAATAGGCATGTGATTGTGATTTAGGGATGCACGAAGTCTGTCTGGAACACTTCAGTCAAACAAAGGCAAACATTGGCGGGTAATATATATATAGAAAATTTGTGGTAACTAAATCACAGGATGTATTCGGACGGTCCTGCTGATTTCATTTTATTTCTTATTTTCAACTATTGTAGTCAAACTATGAAGAAGTAATTAAATGTGTTATTAACAATATATAATATATGGTTAGGAAATGGTCGTAAATAAACAATTTATTCAGTAGAAATAATGTGTTATATGGCTGGGTATTTCTGCTTGTCATTTTTTTTTAGCTGAAGTGCACCACCGTAAGTACCTTTATTTAATTAATCCTTATAATGTAATGTACTTTTTTTAAGTTTTAAAGGGCTGCGAGATGACTTAACATGCCTCCTTGACGAGGATCTTTCTACCATGAGTCTTTGTGCTTTGCACTGCGAGATGCGAAACACTGAGCAGGTGCTGAAAAGTGTTGGATTGCTGGCCTATCAGATTGGCTCACTTCCAGAATGCAATGCGAAACTTTCTGATTACGGTCCATCCAACTTCAAGGCAGATAGGATCACTGTTAAGTTGAGACCTGGACAAGAAACAGCTCCTGGACGAAATAATGTGTCTTTTGCCTCCTGTTCAGGTTACTCTAAAATCATAATTTCTACTATTTTAGTTTGTCTATTAGGTTACAAAAGATTTCAATCTTGCCAAACAGCACTAGGTTTCTTCACCTTTGTGCCAAGCACTTTTATTTCAACTGTTTTCAATGTCAAAAACTGAATCAAAAGAGACTGTATCACTATGGCAAAATGGTTTTAAAACTAAATTTGTCTCAAAAGTCATTATAATTAGCAATACTAACAAAATATTTGGTCCATCACAACTGGCGGGTGACACGCATCCTACAGTTTGATGTAATATGAAATAGTTAATCAAGTAATGGAACTAATAAAATATTTTGTCCATCAGAACTGGCGGGTGACACGCCTCATACAGTTCAATGTAACATGACCATGAAATAATTAATCTATTAGGTCTATTAGTAATACTAATGAAATATTTTGTCCATCAGAACTTGTGGGTGACACGCCTCATACAGTTCGATGTAACATGACCATGAAATAATTAATCTATTAGGTCTATTAGCAATACTAATAAAATATTTTGTCCATCAGAACTGGCAGGTGACACGCCTCATACAGTTCGATGTAACATGACCATGAAATAATTAATCTATTAGGTCTATTAGCAATACTAATGAAATATTTTGTCCATCAGAACTGGCGGGTGACACGCCTCATACAGTTCGATGTAACATGACCATGAAATAATTAATCTATTAGGTCTATTAGCAATACTAATAAGATATTTTGTCCATCAGAACTGGCGGGTGACACGCCTCATACGGTTCGATGTAACATGACCATGAAATAATTAATCTATTAGGTCTATTAGCAATACTAATAAAATATTTTGTCCATCAGAACTGGCGGGTGACACGCCTCATACAGTTCGATGTAACACAAAAGAAATAAACACACAGGTTAATGTTTTGTCCATCAGAACTGGCGGGTGACACGCCTCATACAGTTCGATGTAATACTTGTACAGGATATGGAATAGGACAGGGTAAGATACTGTAAAGTAACACACAAAAATGAAACAACAGTTGGAAGAATAAGAAACAAGAGCAAAATAATTATGCACATTTTTAATTATTAAGATTAGTACAGATCATTTTGGCGAATCGTACAGCGCCTAGAGCAGGCATGGATAGGCGCTATATAAATATTTATGTATTATTATTGTATTAATTATATATTTCTACAAATTTGGTGGTATGAACAAATGGCCTTATTTTCAGGGGAGAGTCAACTTTCATGGTTGCTTTGTGCAATTTGTAGATAAAATTGTATTTTAGTACTCAAGTTACAAAGGAAATAGCTGTTCCATGACATGAATATAAACATTTCAATTTCACTGTGTGGTTGTTGGCCCCATTAAGGGGGTGGTGTCATTGGAGCATTGTCTCATAATAAAGTGTATTTTAAGTGTTTCCCTAGGGCAAAAGGTAGGTTATTTGTAAATTAATGAGGTGTCCTGTAAACAGGGCTCTTTTGTAAACATTACAAGTACAAGTAAAAACAATCTTGTAACTGTGTTTTCAGGAAACACTGAACGGCAGCTATTGGCATCCATTGAAGACATTGTGGAAGAGTCTCTGCCTAATAAAAAACTAGCTGACCATTTCCAAGACCCTGAGGCAGCCAAACTTTGCATCCTTAACAAAATAGCATTTTGTGAGACACGACAAAAGGTGCCATTATGTCCTGTTTGTTCTGTTTTGATCTTGTGTACATTAATTCTTTAACCAAACAAAATCAACATGAAATGGTAGAACAACAATCATAATCATATATCTAGGTATTGTTATTCGTGATATGCTTGTTTTAATCTCTAAATGGCTTGGTCGAGTTTTAAATTATACACTTTTTACTTAAATTTTAGTATTTGGCTGAAGCTTTTTTCATCTTTTGTCTTGTAGTACTATCAGGAAATGATGGAAAGTGGGATTTTTGTCCGTGACTTTGGCACCAGACTTGAAGAAATTAACTTGACAAATTCAGGTATTACAATGGGTTATACGTTTTTTATTAATTCCCTTTCACATGTCACACTTTTTTATGAACCATTATTCCTATTCCCAGAGGCCATTAATTTTAGTAATATATGTAAACTAATGTATTCACCTGTTTGAATTCAGTTACATGGTGCAATAGAATGCTGGATATTGCAGTTGGCTGTGTTTAAATATGACCTATTTGACATGATATTTCTTTCCTATTATATATACAGGAATTAGCAAGGAGCTTGAATTACAGATGAAATTCTGGAAAGAGAAACAACAAGATATTGAAAGTCAATTCAAACATCTCTACAGGCCTATGCAGTCAAACAAAGGCCAAAACGTTAAGGGGAAGAAGTCAAAGAAAGTGGATCACACCAACAAACAACTAAGTTACTATGCAGGCAAATTGACAAAGGAATTTTTAATCAAGGTTAGACTTATTGCATTTAATTTCTGTTCACTGATTAATTTTCGAATATACTGCAAATCACAGCATACAAAAAAAGAGTAGTTAAATAATTATGTAGTATTTAATGTATAATTATTTTAATATAATATTTCCAGATCCTTAGCACAAAAATGATATGTTAATCTCAACTCAATGCAGGCTTTTTCACTTCAGACTAATAGCAGAGCCTGACTTTTAACTTTGAACCCTAATAATATACTAATTGCAGGTGTGTTCACTGTGGAAAGAAATTGCATATGTTACGAGGGACAGAGAGTTCAAGGAAGATGAGGAACATCTTATCGATATTTTTGATGTAAAGGTTTGTGATACCTATTCTTTTGATTGAAGACTGTTCACTTTAAAAGAAACTTCTTGATATATGTATATGTATATAGATAAACAAAATTCATTTATGTATATCTATATCTATATGCTCAAACTGGATTACATGTAGGTGAATCTTTGCTTATGTCATTGATTACATTTTTCCTCATTAACATATGACTTTGCACATACAAGGCATCATGCTAGATACAAATTGACTACAAACATTTCAAGAGCTTGTGAAATTTAGTAATTGGTGAAAGTTTTGGCTCTTTGGGTGTAATATGCGATGAGAAATTGGCTTTCAACAGTTGCAAAATTTCTGGGTGGCAAAAGTGCTAATGAGCTCGTACATTCTTTGTAAAATTTTGAGTTTTTAAACCCGCGTTGCACAAAAAGTATTCCATACATCGGGTGCAAATTCCTTGGGACAGTTAAGTGTGTTATACCCTTTCAATATTCATAAGTAATGTTTCTGTAGCTCCATCAGAAACTGTATCTCTTATGCTAATGAGACAAATATTGTAAACAAAAATTCTTCTATACTGCATGTGACATGAAAACTTTGTAAGACATTGTATCTCTCCTCCTTAGTTAAACAACTGATGCCCACACACTTTGTTGTTGACTGTAATGTTCAATTTTTTCAGTGTAAAGAGTGGGGGTTCCTTCTGTTAGAGATGTTTGGGACAAGCCTTGGAACAGGTGATTATGGCCACCTCACTGTGGAGCACATACCAATGCTTTTTCGGATGCATCGCTCATTACACCACTTGTCCAACCAGGGTTATGAGGCTGGACACAAGCTCCAAAGGCTGCTCTACTTAAGAGCAACCTCTCACGACTCATCAAGCAGTACTTCCTCAGGTAAGTTGAGATTCCAGTCTAAATGTTCACACAAATGATGTGGAAGTAGCAGGATTAATTCTTACTATTAACAGGTACTTGTGCTTTTTTCTTATGCTATAGTGGACCAAATCCTCACCCATATTTATACAGAGATGCTACTTGATATGAGGCGAGCATTCAGAGAGGCTAGACAGTCCATTACATCTGGTAATATACATGATTGTCTATAGATAGGCTTGTATTACAGGAGGGCTCCCAAGGAGTCAGTCACACCTCCAAACATGCACTGATGATAAAAAAAACCTTGATGAAAATGTCAACTCTAAGACCTGATTCCAGAAAATTCCTTTTTTTTCTTTACATCAACATAGTGCAATTAAAAGTAGGCAAATTCTTTACTTCTTTAACTTTCTTCTTTCAGGAGAGAAGCTGTTCTACTACAGAGGGTGTGGCTGGAAAGCTAAAAGAATGGTTTGGAGTGAAGAAGACAGAGAATGGATTGGAAAAATGGATGAGCTATTTACTAATCTGTTTGGTCCAGACTATTGTGAATACGAGTACACAGAGATGACAAAACACTGTGTGGTGGTACCAGGCCAATTTCCACTCATTGATTACAACCATGAAGAGTGGGAAAGAAAACCAGCCAGCAAACCAGCCACAGAACCAAAACCCCAAAGCAGCAACACTCTCGGAGTGGCACCAGCACCAGAGACAACATCACCACAACAGGATGACAGCAGCACAGGCAGAGACATGCCAAAAGAAGCAGCAGCGTTAACAACACAGCAGCATGGCAGCAACACTGCCCTAGTGGCACCAGTACCTGTAGCAGAGGCAACAACAAAGCAGCAAGGCAGCAGCAAGCACACAGCCACAGCAATGGCAGCATCAACTCTGCAAAACAGTAACAACAGCTGCCCCTCAGACCAAGTAAAACCTGATAATGTAGCCTGGCACAGTAAAGAGATTTTGGAAAATCTCAATGTTCTTACTCGTGGTGAAAGAGCATCTTTGAAACTTCCTGAAGTTGCCTTCATTTCAAAGCAAGACATTCAGCTTGTTCAGAGTCCAAATGAGGTCAGTAACCCACTGCTAGTCAATCTTCGTCCAGCAGAAAGTGCAGTGACACATGCCATACAGCTTTTGAAAGAACTGTCAGGTACTAGAACTGTGGGGACTATTAATGTTGACAGACCTGATGATGGGGATGAAGATGACAAAGCTACAGTGACTATGGGCAGACTAGGAACTTTCACTAAAGAATCAGTTGGTTTATATCAGACTATGTGTACTCTAGCTTCAGAAGCTGTCAGTTTCAGAGAAGAAGAAAGGTGGCTTGCAAACAACAGCAGCCCTGTATCAGACCTTAACAAAGTCAGAGATGTACTGTGTAACTCTAGGCCTAATGAGCAGATTATTAGGCAAGGCACATACATTATGGATGCTAATGACTTTAGCACTCTAGCTTGTGAACGTTATGTTAATGGTTTCGCTATAGACACAGTATGTTTGAAATTTCTTGAGGACAGCAAGCCCACTAACCTAGTGTACCTCTCATCGTACAGCCAAACCTGGGCAAAATAAGGACCACGGTACTTCAGCCAAATGGTGATGCCCTTCTTTGGCCACTGTGCTGTGCAAGATACCACATACATTTTGTCACCTTTTCATTTTGATTCACCACAACACTGGGGATTGTTGTGCTTCGATGTAGCAAGCAGAACTGTCCATTTTGATGACGGACTCAAGATTGACCAACCAAGAGACATTCTAGTAGTTGTTAAGAACATGCTAACTGGCTTTCAGCTTCTCTCCCACAATGACTGTTTTCAAGAGGAAAATTGGAACAAACCCAAATTGGATCTCCCTTTACCACGCCTCAACATGCCGCATCAAACTAAAACCGGAGAGGGATCTGCGAGCTGTGGTGTTGGTGTGATTTTCTTGGTGAGAGATATCATAAAAAGCAGAAACTGCCCTCCGTCATTTCAGTGGACATTTAAGAACATGGCCAGTCTGAGGAAAGATTTAATGGCTCTTATTGTTCAGTGGAAAAAGTAGAGGTCAGTGTATTGGGTGTACCTAAATTATATTTATATCATTGTGTGATTCCAGAAAATATCCATAATATCCACGCAGAAGGTTTTTTGGTTTGAGCCCACACCCTCCAGAAATTTTGAGTTGAGCTTGGTACATTCAGTTACAATTTTTACCTTTTAAACCCCCTCCCCACCCTCTCCCTCTCAGAATTTTCAATGACCTTCCTTCGTGTGGGTATAGATATTTTTGGGAACTGCACATTTCATAATGTTATTAAAAATTGCATTTTTCTATATATAGTCTCAGGACCATTTGGCCATGCTCAGTTAGATTGTACAAGTGTGGCCACCATATAAGTTCAACTTCTCTTGTGGCTCTTTTCTCTCCATACCCAACAATTAATGAAGACTTTGATGAGGGCCTTTTCCTTTTTTGTCTGGGAACATAAACCCTTTGTTTTGCCCTCTTAATTTCTTCCTCTGCAGACAGGCCTTCTTCTTCTTCTTCTTCTTCTTCGCACATCTCATTTCCTGAGAATAGCACTTCTGTGTTTAGGGATGCCAAGTCTTGTTCCTCTATTGTATCTAAAAATTTTTCCAGATACCAGATTTTATACGAAAGCTTCATTGTAGAGGCTTGATAGCAGGGCTGTGCTTTGTGACACACCTCTCGCACAGAGTTCAATTGAACATTTATCCTCCCAATAAGGTACTCAAAGTATGCCTTTGGTACTTGATGGCAGTCAATTTTAATCCATCTCCCTAGAAAACAGGAAAAAGTCTTTAATGATAGGAAATAAGAGGGAGGTTGGCATAACTGCCCATGGATGGGGGGGGTTTAGCAGTCAGTGGTTGTCTTGGTACTTGTGATCTCGCTGTTCCCAGATAGGGTTAATTGTTTTGGTTTCTTAACTCGCGGTTGGCAATTTAGTGCATACGACAAAGAATTTCATTGAATATGTCAAATCCCTACCCTCTCACCCCTCTCACACGGACTATCAATTATTTTGTTCTTTCCATAGTAGTACCATGCCATGTACATAAGAAGACAATGCCGTGTCCATAAACAAGTCTTATGGGAGCTACTGTGTTTGCAACCGTGTCTCAGACAAGCCATCAGTGCACCACTGGATAACATCCTCGAAAATGACTCCACCATTTGAAATAAAGTTTTGTCTTTTTGGACTATGCTGACTCGTTTTCACGGTTTGGGGGGTAAGGGGTGGGGGGGGGGGGGCGGTAGTTTCTGAACTATTTAAAACTTCAT